>NC_134790.1:16149651-16152151 GCF_046742065.1 Oratosquilla oratoria
GAGTAATACTGTGACCTTACACGCACACACACACACCCAACTCCCCACCCACGAGAGTTGGAATAACGACCTACAGCGTAGCGACTTCAATTATTTCAATCCTGGGCGGGATTCGAGCCCGGACCGCCGTACTGGCAGCCGGGAAATCTACCAATCGCGCTATCGAGTGTGTGAGTGTGTGTGTGTGTGTGTGTGCGTGTGTGTGTGCCATCAGGTGATTTTATTCACTTAAGGAGGGGGCAGTGTGTAACCATTAGCAAAGGTCCGTCCACACAAGTCGCCAACATGTTTGTAACAAATTCCTTGTTACATCTAGAATCAGTCACAAACATGTTACAGACTTGTACGGTCGTGTCCTTCCACTCCTATGGACTTCAAGTACTTCACAACTCCCCTGAGGACTCCAAATTTAACGAACTCCATGCAAGTTCGAAGACTCCCCATTACAATTCTTTTTTACATGCAAGACTCACTCCTCTCCCTCCTCCTCCTCCTCCTCCTCTTCCTTCTCCTCCTCGGAAGGGCGAGGCCACACTCCAAGGTCATAACTCCTAGAGACTCCTAACCTATTCATCTGCCCCATCAACCCATGTAAGCGCTCGCTCGCCGTTATCTGTCCATCTCTACCCTCCCTTACCCTCCTTCCACCCGACCCCCTCTCCCACCCATACTCTACCAATTCTCTTGCCCTACAACTCCCACTTCCTTCCAACCCTAGAGCTACCGGGAAGATTCCGTAAGCAACAAGAGAAAGAGAGAGAAAGAGAGAGAGAGAGAGAGAGAGAGAGAGAGAGAGAGAGAGAGAGAGAGAGAGAGAGAGAGAGAGAGAGAGAGAGAGAGGGGGGGGGAGAGAGAGATAGAGAGGGGGAGAGAGAGAGAGAGAGAGAGAGGAGAGAGAGAGAGAGAGAGAGAGAGAGAGAGAGAGAGAGAGAGAGAGAGAGAGAGAGGGGGAGAGAGAGAGAGAGAGAGAGAGAGAGAGAGGGAGAGAGAGAGAGAGGAGAGGGAGAGAGAGAGGGAGAGAGAGAGAGAGGGAGAGAGAGAGAGAGAGAGAGAGAGAGAGAGAGAGAGAGAGAGAGATAGAGAGAGAGGGGGGGAGTGAGGGGGAAGGAGAGGGAGGGAGAGAGGTAGGGAGACGGAAGAGAGAGAAAGAGAGGGAGAAAGGAGATGGGAAAGAGAGAGGAGAGATAGAAGATAGAAGATAGAGGCGAGAGAAGGAGAGAGAGAAAATGAAAGAGAGGAAAGGAAAAAGAGTGAAGGAAAGAGAGAGAGAAGTGGAGAGAGAGAGGTGGAGAAAGAGAGAGAGAGAGAGAGAGAGAAAGAAGTGGAGAGAGAGAAGGGGAAAGACAGAAGGAGAAAGAAAGAGAAGGGGAAAGACAGAGAGAGAAGGGAAAAGAGAGAAAGAGAGAAAGGGAAAAAGAGAAAAGGTGAAAGAGAGAGAAGGGAAAGAGAGAGAGAGAGAGAGAGAGAAGGGGAGAGAGAGAGAGAGAGAAAGAAGTGGAGAGAGAGAAGGGGAAAGACAGAAGGAGAAAGAAAGAGAAGGGAAAAGAAAGAGAGAAAGAGGAGGGAAAAGAGGGAAAGAGAAAGAGAAGGGAAAAAGAGAAAAGGTGAAAGAGAAAGAAGGGAAGAGAGAGAGAGAGAGAGAGAGAGAGAGAGAGAGAGAGAGAGAGAGAGAGAGAGAGTGAGAGAGAGAGAGAGAGAGAGAAGGAGAGAGAGAGAGAGAGAAGGAGAGAGAGAGAGAGAAGGGGGAGAGAGAGAGGGAGAGAGAGAGAGAGAGAGAGGAGAGAGAGGAGAGAGAGAGAGAGAGAGAGAGAGAGAGAGAGAGAGAGAGAGAGAGAGAGAGAAAGTGGAGAGAGAGAGAGGGGAAAGACAAAAGGGGAAAGAGAGAAAAGAGAAAGAGAAGGGGAAAGAGAGAATGAGAAGGGGAAAGAGAGAATGAGAAGGGGAAAGAGAGAGAAGGGGGAGAGAGAGGAGAAGGGGAAAGAGAGAGAAAGAGAGAGAGAGAGAGAGAGAGAGAGAGAGAGAGAGAGAGAGAGAGAGAGAGAGAGAGGGGGGGAGAAAGGGAGAGCAGAATTGAGAGAAAAGGAGCGAGTGAGGGAGGGAGGGAGAGAGAGAAGTGGAGAGAGAAGGGGGAGAGAGAGAAGAGCTGAGAGAAAAGGGAAGAGAGAGAGAGAGAGAAGAGCTGAGAGAAAAGGGAAGAGAGAGAGAGAGAAGAGCTGAGAGAAAAGGGAAGAGAGAGAGAGAGAGAGGTGAAACAAGGGGAAAAGCAAGGGAGAGACGACTTCCTTCTTCCCGTCACCAAACTCGCATACATATAAACTCCAGCCAAATCCGCACTCCCTACCACTCCTAATCCCACTCCCACTATTACCAATCTTGGTCCACAGGCAGTCCCGAGGACCCAGCGAATGACACACACACTATACTGTATATATATATATACATATGCACACACATACACACGGGTCGATAGTGCTGTGGTGCCGTGCTCGACCGCTAATTC
>NC_134790.1:16159651-16224651 GCF_046742065.1 Oratosquilla oratoria
CCCTGAACCCTGCCCACCGCCTGGGTCAGAAGCAGTGTCGCAGGACACAGTACATCCACAGCAAGGCCGCTTCATTTAATCGGCGACCCCCCCTCTCCGTCCCCCTTTGCATATAAGGAGGCGGACGGGGAGAAATCCCTTCGGGCTGCGTCCCAATTTACTCATACTACCCCACCCCCACCCCCGCCTATTCCTCCTCATGTCGTCACAACATCATCATATACAAACCATTCTCCACTCACCTCTGTCTTCCGTCCTCTCCCTTCCTTCCTCAACAGACATTCCCCTCTTCCCCAAAAAAGCCCCCTTCACCCCATCCATCCACTCATCCTAGGACGTCCCCTCATGTTCACTCCCTCATCTGCCTTTCATACCTCTTTTACTAGTCTTTCGTCACTCATTCTTTCCATGTGTCCAAACCATCCTAATATTCTTTCATCAACCCTCTCTCCCAAAAGTTTCACCCCTGTTCTCCTCTCACCTCCTCTTCTCACTCTATCTAGCCTAGTAACCCCCACCATATTCTCAGACACTTCATCTCAAACCACATTTAAACTCCTTCTCTCTTCTTCTCTTATGTTCCAGTTTCTGCCCATACAGTGCTGTTGGCACAATCACTCCTTCATACAGTCTCCTCTTCGCATCCATTCCCAAATGTCTATTTCTCATTACACTCTTTTAAACAAAGGCATTTACTCGCTTCTCTCAATCTACATTCTACCTCCACCTTCACTCCACCTTTTCCTGCTTACACTTGCACCCAAGTATCTAAAAACTATCCACTTCCTCCAGCGCTCTCCCTTAATGTTCACTTCCAGTCTGCTGCCACTTTCACCCCTTGTACATCTCATCACACATCTAATTCTTTAGTAGTTCATGCGGAAAAATTCGATCATTTACCAAACTGGAGAGAAGCTGAAGTGCTACATAAAGGATTTAATAAATTCACTAGAAGGAATTGTTGGATCAGCATATATTTCTACTACTAATTCATCGAATCATCGAGGAGGGTTTATCAATTTAGCTAAAGAAACTAGTATTTTAATTCTAAAACACGCCAGAAAAACGACCTTTCCCAAGTGTCCGAAAAGATAATTAGATTTAGTACATAAACTCCAATTGCCAGTTCTACAAAACACTTTTCTGAAGAAGTTCTACGCGAACGAAACGTTAGAGTGTATAGGGTTCCGAGCCTTCCCCTGTATATATGTTCTCCATCATCCAAATAATATATATATATATATATATATATATATATATATATATATTTATATATATATATTTTTATTTTTTTTTTTTTTTTTTTTTTTTTTTTTTTTCGTTATGGGCAACTTTATCCCATATAGTGTTTTCTCGATATAAAAACATTTTCTTTTTCTGGGAATGGTCGATGGAACACATAATCTAGATTATGTTCTCAAAAAATAAAAATAAAAATGAAGTAAAACAAAATAAAAATATGTAAACAAGTAAATAAAAAAAGTTTTGGCATCGTTCACTCCTTTTCGGTACGCATACGAGATTGATATTGCCCGCCATGTGAGCTTTCCTCCCGAAAATAATAAACAAATCATAATTTTTTCTATTGTCTCAAACCAGTCATGTAGCACAACTAAACGCTAAAATATAAACAATACAGCAAACAATGAGAATAACAGAAAAAATAAGGAAAATATAATTCCGTTGGGTCTCCTGAAACTCCATCACAAAACGATATTCAAACTATTTTCGATATCACTATTGATCGCGTTTTGTTAACAAGCATTATCTTTTCATTTAACAAGCATTATCTCTCCTACTTGGAATAGAACTATTAAAATATTGCACTTCGTTCTATAATATACGTTACATTTGTAAATCAAATTAAATCAATTTACCTAAATAATATCTATCGGGAAAATTATAGACCCAAGATCTTGCCATTCAAGTACGGAGGGAAAAGCGACATGACGTCACAGATTCTTTTGGCTCACGCGCGCGTGCGTGCGTGTGTGTGTGAAAGAAGAGAGAGAGAGAGAGAGAGAGAGAGAGAGAGAGAGAGAGAGAGAGAGAGAGAGAGAGAGAGAAAGAGAGAGGGGGAGAGAGGAGGAGGAGGGGGAGTGAGAGGGAGAGAGGGAGGAGGGAAAGGGGAAGAGAGATTGATATAGATAGATAGATAGATAGAGAGAGAGAGAGAGAGTGAGAGAGAGAGAGAGGAGAGAGAGAGAGGAGAGAGAGAGAGAGAGGGGGGGGGGGGAGTGAGAGGGAGAGAGGGAGGAGGGAAAGGGAGAGGGAGAGGGGAAGAGAGATTGATATAGATAGATAGATAGATAGATAGAGAGAGAGAGAGAGAGAGAGAGAGAGAGAGAGAGAGAGAGAGAGGAGAGGAGAGAGAGAGAGGAGAGAGAGAGAGAGAGAGAGAGAGAGAGGGGGGGGAGAGGGAGAGAGACAAAGAGAGGGGGAAGGGAGACGGAGGGAGGGAAGGAGGGAGGGAGGGAGGCAGAGGGTGAAAGATCATAACATAACATAACATAAATAAAATAATAATAATAATAATAATAATAATAATAATAAATAAAAACAAATAAAAACAAATAAATAGATATATGGCAAATGGCTCATAACCACCGGATAGAGACAGCTACTGATAGGCAACGGCTCCTGCCCAGTTTCTTCGTACCGCCAATACGCTTTTCAGAGACGACACGACGTAGCCACTCTGCCTTTGGGACAATGGCTGTGTAAATCTTACCCGCTTGACGCAGCATCCACAGGATGCCCGGCCTAGTGTCGTATCATGTTACAATTTCGTCTCTGAACCCATCCCAGTATCTCGACATTAATTGAAGTTCTTCTTAAAGTGGCGGAAAGCTAGGCATTTCTCGCTGGCATGCTACTTGCTTTTGATACTTCGTTTGAGTAGAAACGACTTCGGTTACGATATTTTGTTCTTCAAACTTCCAAGTGTCAAATTACTCCTGATGAATGACAAATCAGGAGAAGTTAAACCTAAAATATGAATGTTAGACACATTGCTGAGATGTCCTTACAGAAGTCAATATTGTAACCGAAGTCGTTCTATTCAAACGAAGTAGCAAAAGCACGTAGCATGCTAGCCTAGTGTGCCGCCACCTTCAGGCGTATGCATCCACAACGAAATGTCGGTAGCTTTCATATACACGTAACAGAAAAAATGGGCTAATAATACACACACAAGCATACTCAGATATCTGCGTTCTTCTAATCCTATAAATTTACAAAATTCGAGCTAACCATAACGGTCGCGCACGCGCACGTCGACACGATTTTCCAAACAGAACAACTAAATGTTATCACGAATAACCACCGGAGTTGTAATAATGCCAAACCATAACAAATAAAAAGAACCAAATTATAATTATCTTGTTATGTATTTCATTCTATTTCATCTTATTTTATTTATTCATTTTCAAAATATTCGTCATTTCTCGCAAATGCGAGGAGGAAGCTGGCTCGTCTGTCTTCCACCTCTCACGCCTCACTTTCATTTGTCCCATTCCCAGCTTTTTGCTTTCAGCCACGAAAATACTACACCACATTACTCCTCCAGCCGCCCTCACATGAAAGAGATCGTCACCTTACAAAAGTTCTTTGCCTTTTTTCAATAATGGCCCAAAATTATGTCCCTTATTAGTGCGACATATATCCACACACCATATAAAAATCAATAACCACCTACATTTGTATTACGAAAAAACACAAAAAATTAAATCACCTGAGCAGTTTCAATTCACTACATGAAAACATACCTTCATTTGCATAAGTGAATCACAACAGTTATGATGATAACAAATCTCGAGTTATTCGCTTGACATCCTGACCCACTCAATTTTTCCTCTGCTTCTAATCCCTTTCACTTTCATCACAAAATATTAATCCAATAAACCTACCCTTGCCCCTCTCAACACAGTTACATCCATGATCAATCATACTTTGAGCATCTCTACAGTAATATTTCTCTGTAGACTTTATCATTTTTCCTTCTTTTTTTATCATGTGCCATCAACAACCAAATACAAATCAATCTCGGTCTGTTATCATCCACCTAAGGCATTCCATAACGGCAATCACCTCCTTATTGAACCTATTCCTCCTATCTCCCTTTTTTCAAAAGATTTACTGCTCTCACTCAGATCCAACCAAAAGCGCTCGTTTCTTTCTATAATACCTGCAGTGTAAATGCTATTACAACCACCAGTTTCATACAACCCATTCTCATCTTCACATCTTTCTTTCAGTGTGCTCAAAGACCCAATTCCACTCACCCTTACAAAAGAGTACAATTATACCTCCTATAGCCCTAACCCTTAACAATGTGTTCAAACTTTCTTTATTCTTTTTTTTTTTCCAAAAGAGACCTGGGGAAACAATTTTTATAAATCATTGTTAACCCATGAGCCTTGTCCTTCTGTAAATAGTAACTCTAATGCACTGGGAACCTATCTGTAGGTTCTCCTTTGATCTTCCTGCATCTATTTCATATTTACTGATCACTAATACTGTTCAATCGTTTTACACAAGATTTTCCATTGCACACCCAGAGCACATCAAAGCCCTCACATATGCAGATGACACAGCACAGCAACTACAAGCTACCAGTCAAAAACTTTCAAACATATCTCAAAGTCCTACAATAATGGTTGACACAAAACAGACTGTCAACATCTCTAGAAATCTTTAGTAACATTTACCCTCAAGTACCAGTGACAAGTACTTACTTCAGGTGTTCCTAAAACTGGACAACATAGAGGATCATCTCCCCCATTTTTCAAAAACCCATTGACCTGTTCACCTTTATCTGGATTGAGAGGTTGACACTCCATCCCTAGGTTGGACCCATGATCTCTCTCAATCAACATCAATTGTCTTCCTTCCACCACTTAACATATGAACAGCTCTCTGCTGGTGACTGGTCCCTCCTCTTATTACTTTCAGCCAGTGACTAATAAACTATCCATGTACCAAGGGCTTTTTCCCCTTTATAAGGGAGGTAGCTGAGTCAAAAGGCATGTACCCACTCCCATCCACCACTGTTTTCTCCCTCTCATCTTAGCCGCTCATGGATGACAGGTCATACGAGGGTCGTTCCAAAAGTAATGCCTCCTATTTTTCTATTCCGCCTGAAGGGATCCAAGGGGATTGCAAATTGCATTGTTATGATGACTGAACTTATGCACTCATGACCTGAAAGTTTCATCTCTCTGTTGCAGATATTGATGGTGTGACACTCTAAGAAAGCAATCCCTGTCATGAACGTGCGTCTGAAGCAGAGATGCATCATTGAATTCCTCCATGCAGAAAAAATTTAACCAATCAACATTCACCGGTGCCTGGTAAATGTTTACAAACCCGATGCAGTTGATGTCAGCACAGTTAGGAGATGGGTTCATCGATTTCAGAGTGGCAATAGAGATGTGAGTGACAAAGTGCGCTCCAGACACCCATGTACAGCCACCACCCCGGAAAACCAAATGTGCCTCGATCAACTCATCCAGGCTGATCGGCAGATAACGGTGAATGACGTGTGTAGAGTTGGATGTGGGTGTCAGTGCACTGGAAACAATGTTGTCATCCCTAGGATACAGCAAAGTGTGTGCTAGGTGGGTTCCACGAATGCTTACGCAGGACCAAAAGGGCCACCGACGGGATGTCTGTCAGAGAGATAAACAGGCTCGCAATAAAAGCCCGTGGGAATCTTATTCCCAAATTTAATAGAATAGATGTCTGTCAGGACTTGTTGGATTGGTACCAAACCATAGGTGACGTATTCTTGGACCGCATAATCACTGGTGACGAGACGTGGTGTCACCACAACGAGCCGGAGTCCAAACGGCAGCTGATGGAATGGCACCACTCACACTCCTCAGCAAAGAAGTTCAAGATGCAGACATCTGCAGACAAAGTGATGTGCACCGTCCTTTGGGACAGGAAGGGCATCATCCTCCCGGATTTCTTGGAACCAGGGGCAACTGTCAACTTTGACCATTACATTGAAACGTTGACCAAGCTGAAGGCCCAGATTACCCATGTAAGGCCAGAGAAAAGGGAAACATTTTGTTTGCAACACAACAATGCTAGGCCACACACAAGTTTGAAGACCACAGAATGTGTGACAAAGTTCGGCTAGACGGTGCTGTCTCACCCACTGTACAGTCCCAACCTGGCACTGTCAGACTTCCACTTGTTTGGACCTCTGAGGGACGCATTACATGAGCAGCATTTCCCCAACAACAACGCCGTAATCACAGCCGTGAAAAAATTGACCGCCTCGGCAGGCGCTGACTTTTACGACTGAGGCATCATGGCTCTTGTTCATTGCTGGCAAGTGCATTGAGAATGGTGGTGACTACGTAGAAAAATAAATTCTGGAGCACAAAAGGTCGCTCATTTTAATGGTGCCACTCCCTTCTTCATAGCTCTTCAACTTTTTGAGGTAAAAAATAGGAGGCATTACTTTTGGAACGACCCTCGTACCTGTATACTACCCACTGCCCTGGTCCAGAGGCAATGTAGCAAGACACAGTACACCCACAGCAAGGCCACTTCACTCAGCAACCCCCTTTCTCTGTCTCCTCTTGTGGAAAATAGAGAAGACAGGCACCAATATGTGAAGCTTGCTCAGCTGACTTTTCTTTTTTCTCTGATGCAATTCAACTAACTGTAAAAATTACATGTAAGTTCCCCCATTTCTTTACTTATTGTGCAATAGTATGAAAAGGTGCATTTCAAGCATAAGAGGAGAGGTAGCCATACCTGTTGACACGATAAATATATGAAAGAAGAAGACTGAAGAAAGAAACTGACCAAAGATTAATGGAAGGAGAGAAGATAAATCTGTGTGGAGAATAAAATGTGCCATGGAACCAATAAAAAAGAATATATGCGGCAACAGTTATGCTGACATGTATAGGAATGTATCCTGGGTAATAAATCCAAGAGAAATAAGTCATATGGACGCAGTGGAAATGTAATGCTTGGGGGCTAATGTATGGATTTGTATTTCCTAACCAACCATTCCATCCTTGCAGATAATATTTCTAAATTCCATACATGGGTTGTCAGTCTTGGGGATTTCAGTGACAAACCTATGCAGCATACTCTTATGACTGCAGAGTATTAGTTTTTCCCTGGTGATAACTTGCATGTCTGTCCTTGAGAGCAATACTATAATGAAGTACAGTCACAGAGATGGTAATGAGGGTAGAAGTAAGGACAGACATTAAAGTTACACATATGTATGTATAACTTGCATGTCTATCTTTGAGGACAATACTGTGATGAAGTACAGTCATAGAGATGGTAAAGAGGGTAGAAGTAAGGAGTAGTAGTACAGATCCCACTTGTGGAAGCATAGTTTAGTGTCGTTCTTACGAGTTGCTTATACTCGAGTTTTTTCAACTCCCTCAAATCTGTGCTAGCTATTATTCTAAGTATGCTAAGTTTCATATTTGCTTTCCCTACAAGATGTAAGTTGCACTATGGTAATGGGAATGCATTATGCAACCATACAGTTCTCTTAACCATTTATACCAGTGTACAGAAAGAGCCAAGATAAGAGCGAGGGAGAGGGGTGAATGGGAGTGGAGTATGTGGGGATGGAATGGGTGAGGGTGGATTTTATGCCTTTGCTTTTTGGTTATCTCCCTTGTAAGGGGGGGAAAATGTCTTTGGTACATGTATGTATGTGTGCAAGTGCATACCAGTGTATTGTTAAAGGTAAAACTACAGCTCCATTCAAAATACCACACACTTCTGAATCATTCGTCCTAATAGACAAAACTCTCATCTGTCTGATCAGAGAAGCAGACCTCTTGATTTCAGCACCTAGTTTGAAATATTACGATTACATGCCACAGGTACTCACCTCTGGAGAGTCCGAGTAATGCATAGGAGTCGCTATGCAGGAAATAAAAGTGTTGGTTGCCTTCAAGGAGAACCCGGTAATGTTGATACTGTTCATCCCATACCAGGAGTACAGCATCACCCTGCTGGCAGGTCTTAATGCTGATCTTTCCTCTTTCTAATAAGGATGTGGCACTCTGGGACTGAAAAAAGTAAACATGAACATGATAAAAACTTCATAAAAGCATCAGGTATTTTCTGAACACAATGTTGAGGTGCTATCAACTTACTAGACTTTTGTTTTGATACAAAGAAGTAAATGAAGAAGTAAATGATAGTGTGGCCCATAATCACAGAAACACAACTTGCTATGAGCAAGCTTTTAACACTATCCTATCTATCTATTTATCTATTGCTGGCCGAATGGGCTAGGGCATCACTACTTGTGGCAAAGGTTGAGATGAAGACGATTCGAATCCTGCTCGGGGCAAGTTGAACTAAGGGCACGGTTCATTTCATTCCATGCTACAAAGTCCACTGTCAGGGGCACTGTCCTAGCCTCCCAATAGGGGGAGAGTTTGTGATGTTAAACCAACTCATCATCATCATCTACATAAATACCAATGATATGGTTTAACAACACAAACTCCCCCTATCGGAAGGCTAGGGCGGTGCCCTTCACAGAGGACTTTGTAGCGAGGAATTTAATGAACCATGCCCTTGGTTCAACTTCACCGGTGGCAGGATTCGAACTGCCATCCCATCGACCTTTGCCACAAGTAACAACACAGAAGCAGCCAAGGCACACGCCCAATGCCACCCATCCCACTCCTAACTTTCACCCATTTCCTTTTCATCTCAGCTCTGGATGAAGAGTATACTAACACAACAGACCTATGGGCAACACCTGGCTATAGGGACTGAAACTATACCTAAACTCTTCCAGATCAATAGTGTTCTCGATACTTCTGTTCTGGTTAGCATTGGGAGATTTAAAGCAAAACTATATGTATACAATATTAAGTGATAAATTACAAAAACTTTCACAACACACTATTCATGACCCTGAACCACACCAGGACACTCAAAAGTAAATCCTACCTCTACAATATAATACAAAAATGTCAATAACATGCATAATCCCTTCAGCATAGTAAACCTTCTAATTTTGTTTTGACTCTCAACATGATTCTATTCAGCTTAGGGTCAGACTTGGGTATAAATGATATCTGAGCCTCAGCTGAGCAATATCTTTGGCATTACATACATATAGCAAAGGCTTTTTCCCCTCCTTATAAGGGCGGTAGCCAAAAAGCAAAGGCATAAAAACCACTCCCACCTATTCCATCCCTAAATACTCCACTCCCCTACACACTCTTCCCTCCCTCTTATCTTGGCACCTCCTGGATGACAGATCATCCATGCATCCCGTCCATTGCCTTGGGTCAGTGGGCATTAGCTATGAATATCTAGATATGTTACCTAGCTGAAGGAATTAACCCACCATCTACTAAGTATGGTGAAGCTCTTCTACTCACAAGTTTTTCTCTTAATTCCTGATTTTCCTGTTGAAGTTTTCTGACGGTTTCTGGACTGGTGGCAGCAATGGATCCTCCGCTACCCGCAAGTGCGCTCGGACTTGCCATGGAGAAGGAAGAGTTCAGGTCGTGCATCTTCTCGGTGGTGAAGCTCAGCCTCTTCGCTTTAACCACTTCTGCTTCTAGTCGATGTATTTCTTGCAAATGCGCTTCGCATTTTTCCTGAAATCGAATACAGTATTAAAATTTTCTCAGTTATTCAAACTAACAGTAACTGTGAGAAAGTATACAATAATACATACAAAAGCGTCTTTTTCACTTCTAGTTCACTTCATCTACTTCTCCTTTCAACACACTTTTTGCTACAATCCACTTAATGCAGAACAAAAAAAATCTACCCCTATAACACATATACATAATCAAGTAAATGTACCTTAAGTAACCTATTCTCACTAAGCATTTGGTCCGTCATCTCTCCGCCGCTCATTCTCTTCTTCTTTTCGCTCTCTTCCGTCAACAAACTGACTCTAAGGCGAAGGTCTTCAATAACTTTTTCTTTGCCTTGAATCACAGACTGGATGGCCTCGTTAAACACAACCTTTAATAAGAATTAAAAAATATATATAGATTAGAATTACAATCTTACCGCATCAATTTTTCCATTCACAGAAATTTTCAATAATAATTCAAACTTACTTGATTTTCTGCCTCTATTCTTCTTCTTTCTTCTTTTCTTCTCTCTTCATTCTTTTTATGTTCCTCCTCAAGAGCGAATCTGTGTTGTTCTTCTAAGGCCTTTCGTATTTCCTCAACAGCGGTCACCTTCTCCTGCTCAAGTTCTTCCCTCATTCGGGTTAGGGCTGCTTCGTGACAGGTGGCTTCAATAAGGTCACCCCTCTGGATGACCAAAAATGTGAAATTAATGCTTTTAAAAGTGAAAATCCATTTGGACAAATACTTCCATCTGTCGTCCTCGGATTCGAACCAAGGCTCGCGAGAATATGATGCCGACACTCTACCACTGGGTTGTCTAAAATTCTTCAACCTGGGAATGAATCTACTCACGAGGAATTAAGTTGACTGCTAACTGCTGTCCATACTTAGTTTTTCACGCAGAACTAACGACACCTGTAGCTTCGAGGTTAACCACTTCAGTACGGGACTTAATTCTCGTGGGCTGCAGCCAATGCCAGCCGTACGACGTGTCGTAATAATACTCGCATCATAAAATATAGTCACGGCTTATATCGATCATTCGCTCTTTCACCCGTGAATTTTGAAAACCACAGAGAATGGGATTTAGAGCAGATTAGGGAGAATGTAAAAACACAGGGGTGACTACAATAAATATAATCAAGACGCCGATATGGCAGCATCGCGAATCCACTTGCTCCTCATGACGCCTACGTGTGCGGCACCGTATGGAAGGGGTTAAGCTGGTTGCATGTCACAAGGTGCATAAACATGGCAAAGAGAACATGGACTGGAAGTGAAGAGTTTATTCCTGATGTTTCATCTATTGACTTTCTCAAAGGAATGAGCATACTGGATTGTGCAGTTTATATACACATTTGGTGGCTCAAGGGGATATACGAGCGTAGCCAATCAGAACACAGTTCTACACTCGTATACCCCCTTGAGCCACGAAGTGTGTATATAAACTCTGCATGATCCAGTATGCTCATTCATTTGAGAAAGTCAATAGACAAAACGTCAGGAATGAAGGCTTCACTTCCAGTCCATGTTTCATTTGCCGTGTTTATGCAGCTTTTAAGAGTTCCCAATACATGATGATAAAATCATAATCTAATAGTCTTACAAAGGATTACAAAGGTGGAGCATGCTGAGAGGAGACCTTTTGGTCCATATCTAGGTCGAATGCGAAAAAAAAAATCATAATGATAAATAAATGAATAAATAAAAACTATAATAATGTAAATAATAAATAAAATACATAAATAAATGCATAGGTGTAGTTAGATCATAAACAAACAGGTCCCTAAACACTCACATTCAACCTACCACCATCATTCTCTTTACATCTCATTTTATACACTGATAATTTACAAATCACATAAAACATTAATTGATACAGTTTAACAACGTGAAACTACCCACACTAGGAGGCAAGGAATGTACCCCTCACTTTGTGGCATGGAATCTAATGAACCATGCCTTTGATCCAACTCACTGGCAGGAGGGTTTGAACTGCCATCACCACAACATACATATATATACATATACCAAGGCTTTTTCCCCCTTACAAGGGGGGTAGCCAAAAAGAAAAAGGCATAAAATCATTCCCACCCATTCCATCCCTGAATACACTCCACACCCCTCCACCCTCCCTCTTATCTTAGCACCTCCTGAATCACCACAACATACTAATAAAAAAAAAGAGAGAAAAGAAAAGAAAAGAAAAGAGAGAGAGAGAGAGAGAGAGAGAGAGAGAGAGAGAGAGAGAGAGAGAGAGAGAGAGAGAGAGAGAGAGAGAGAGAGAGAGAGAGAGAGAGAGAGAAAGATAGAGAGAGAAAGATAGAGATACAGAGATAGAGAGAGAGAGAGAGAGAGAGTTCAAC
Organism: Oratosquilla oratoria; assembly: GCF_046742065.1. Taxonomy (NCBI): domain Eukaryota; kingdom Metazoa; phylum Arthropoda; class Malacostraca; order Stomatopoda; family Squillidae; genus Oratosquilla; species Oratosquilla oratoria. The sequence continues at coordinate 16,171,629 of NC_134790.1, forward strand.
TACTATCATCTAAGCCTCTCCCAGCAGAAGTCACTCTGCAAAATATGAATGGTTCTTTCTCTACACCAGCATTATCTTCAAACTTCTTAGTCTAGCTTACCAAACGTTTACCTTACCTCGTATCGTTCTAGCGATGTTTCCGAGGGCGATTTATCCATACTGGCTGTGGTCATCATCCTAAAACGTGATCTGAGACCTTCAAGTTCCATTTTGTACTGTTGTTTCACTCTCTCAAGAGCTAATTCTTGTTCAGACTGACATCGGCTTTCCTAAAAACAGGACGTAATTGGATTTAAGAAAATTACAGGGCAGGTGTACAGTTCAAGATCATGTATGTACGGGGAGGGGGGTAGGGGTGGATGGGAGTGAAATGGGTGGGAGTAGGCACATGCCGTAGACTTGGCTACCTCTCTTATACGAGGGAAAAATTCTCAGTATATAGAGATGAAAAGGATGAGAAAATGGAATCAACACAACATGATACACATCAGAGAGTGAGAACAAAGCTGAGGAAAAAAATGTCATCCATGTTTCCGGGAGGGGTGCAGAACATGCATATAAATACACATGTACGTAAGTCACAACCTCCCTTGCAATGGGGGTTGCAACACCAAAGCACCCTCCCATATCAAATACCAGAGCTGGGCACATTCCTTGGTGCATTCTGCTTTAGTTTGGCCGCAGATAGCACTCCCAAACTATTAAAGCAATATAGGTGCCCGTATAGTATGTGGCCTACCTTCCTTCCAATTGGGGTGGCCACATCAAAGCACCCTCCCGCATCAAATACCAGAGCTGGACACATTTCTCAGTGCATTTCGCTTTAGTTTGGCCACGGTTAGCATTCCCAAACTACTAAAGCAATATAGGTGCCCGTATAGTATGCGGCCTACCTTTTGGATGTGGCCTACGAAATTTTTCTTTGGTATAGTATGTGGCCTACCAGACTTTTATTTCGGTATGAACCTGTCTCTTTAGCTTTAATAGTTTGGTAGCGCTAACCATGGCCAAACTAAAGCAGAATGCACCGAGGAACGCATTTAGGTATGCACTGAGGAATGCAGCCAACTCTGTCAAATACTAACCCCCTAAATTGGTTTTACTTTCTTCACTTTTCACCGGTTATTCCTCATAAGACCATAAGGTCTAGTGTAGGCCTTATGGTCTCTTGCAGTCTCCTTTATTCTTATGTTCTTATGTTTCTGTATGTCTAAACCACCTCAACACTTCCTGATATACTCTAATCTGATAACTTTCTTCCAACACTGTTTCTCTACCTAACCTCCAGATTTCTATCTGGAAGTATGATCATCATCCTATAATCTCACAAAAACTATAAATAGATAAATAAATAAATAAATAAATAAATAACCAAATAAATAAAAATAAGAAGCCTAAAATTGACACCTATTTTCTGTTTGTGCAAAAAAATTAAAACAAACTTTACTTCTCTAATTATAAATATGAATTGCTTACCATTGATTGAATCTGGACCTTTATCTCCTCTTCTTTTTCCGCTAACCACTGTTCTCGAACCTGTGCAATTTCTACCAAATGTTTTTCTGACAATTCATTCTTCTGTTTCTCCATCTCTTCTTTGAATTCAGATTCTAATCGACTTCTGATTCCTTCACATGCTGTCTGCAAGGCCATCTCCTTCTCATTTGCCATTCTAAAAAAAAAAAAGAAAGAAAAAAAATGTGGGTGTAAAAGTAATGGGTACAATGTAAGAGTATACAACAATACTCTTGCAAATATTAATTTCTTATCTGCTGAGGATGCATTTATCAATCTTTCTATATCTATATCAAAAGGTTTCTTACCCCCTAACAATGGGAGGTAACCAGCTACGACACGTACAAACCCCTACCCACCCCACATCCATCCAACACCTATTTTTTTCCCCCTTTTAAAAATCTCTTAGCTTTTTGTATTTGAAGGATCATCCCTATTACCCACCCACTGCCTGGGTCAGAAGCAATGCAGCATGACATACCACCTCCACAGTAGGTCCAAACAGCCAAAGCTGGTTTACACCCCCAACTTCATTTACATGGTGACCCACCCCCTCATCCCTTCATTTTTTAGAATAACTGTGTAAATTGTTGTACAAAAATAAACATACAAATGCATAAGTTAGTGAAATATAGAATTATAAAATATTCTGTCAATATACTATGGGCCTCTTTCCCCTTAGGAAGTATCCAGCCAAGACAATGAATGTTTTGACTTTTTTTTTTTTATATTTATCTATATATTTATAAAAAGAAAATATACAAAAAAATTTAAGGAAAGATATCAAAATATTCATTCTCTACATTGGCAAATCTTTAGTTAAAAGTACTGCTGAATATGAAAAAAAAAATAAAAGAAGATTGAATATGGTGCTATTACACATTAAATGCCAACTCACCTTTCAACAGCTTCTTGATGCTCCTGCAGCAACTTTTCTTTTAAGGCCTCCAATGCTTTCTTTTCCCTTTCTGTAAAGCTCACTTCAAGAATTTGAACAATTTTGTCCTTTTCTTCAAGAAAATGAGCTTCAAACTTGTCATGGAAGTTCTTTTCAAGCTCATCTCTGTGCCTTTTCACAGTCTCCAATGTATTTTCAACTTCAATCAATTTCTGGAAGGAAAAAAAATCCTTATCACAAAAAAATCAATGTATGAGCCCTTGTATCAACCGTACCCATCCCATGAAACTTGTACATACATACATATACCAAGGCTTTTTCCCCCTTCCAAGGGAGGTAGCCAAAAAGGGAAAGGCATAAAAACACTCCCACCCATTTCATCCCTAAATACACTCCACACCCCTCCCACCCTCCCTCTCATCTGAGCACCTCCTGGATGACGGGTCATCCCTGCACCCTGCCCACCGCCCTGGGTCAGAAGCAGTGTCGCAAGACACAGCACATCCACAGCAAGGCCGCTTCATTTAAACGGCGACCCCCCCTCTCCGTCCCGTCCCCCCTTGCAAATAAGGAGAGGACGGGGAGAAAATCCCTTCGGGCTGCGTCAAAATTTACTCACACATACTACCCCACCCCCCACCCCCCACCCCGCCCATTCCTCCTTGTAGTCCTAGAAAAACACTAAATCTAAAGTGCTTACCACCCATGTGCTACAGATTTACTGAATTGTTTTGTTAAAGTTTTGATTTCCTAAATTCACAGGTAAGGACATGAAAAGTCAGAATTCTTTGTTTCGTCAATATCCTTTCAAAGACTTATCTAAAATTCACTACACAACTTTTGTAATATAAACATGTCATTCCACATCACTGATATGGTAAATATATTAATGAAAATGAGTGAAAAATAAAATAAATTACCTGTTTCAATTCTCCAATCTCCTTGACATTGACACCATCATCTTTAGCCCACTGCTCCTTCAAAGCTTCCATCTCTAACTCGTGTTCCAAAGTCAGCCGTTTTATATCCTCTTCTTTTTCTTGTACCAACGTTCTTTTGGTTTCTTCAAATTCAGCTGAAAGGTGCTGTGTGAAAGAAAAACAGTACACTCAACAACAGTAAAGCAAAGATTCTTTCTTTTTTAATTGACAAACAATAGTGACAATACATTGCTCTCCCTCTTTGTGGTTACTAATAAATATATCATATAAGGTTTACTTAAAAGCAAACATTTAATCTGAAAAGATACATAAACCAGAAGAAAATAACTACAATGAAAAAATAAAAAGGTCTGCTACACAACATTCTACCAAGGAACTTCAGTTAATTACAAAAATCTATCACAAATAAACAACAGGTCAACTACAAAATTCTGCAAAGCTCATCTTATTAAAAAAATAACAAGTATCACTTCCTTAGAATTAAAAGAATAAAGATAAAGCCAATTAGATATGCCCATAGACCTTTTTCCCAATGATTCAATAGAAGTAAAGCAACTCCACTGTTCAATAAAGTCATAAGTTCTATAATTGCAATCTAGAAATATTTACTACGCAAAAAGCAGAGAAAATTATATTAATACATCATAACAAATTATTCTGTCAGGTCTTTCAAATTCTAACCTGTAGGTTCTCTGCTTGTCTGTGAAGCTGTTCTTGATATATTTCAATTTCTCTTTGGGCATCTGATAATTTATGAGCTTGTAGATCCATTCTACCCTGCATCTCCATTGTTAGCTGTTCCTGGTCCTCTTTCGCCTTACTAACAGCTTCACTTACTGCTAACGATTGGTCTGCTGATGTCTGCTGCTGTATCTATCATAATATATAAAATTTTAAAGCTATTCATATAAACACACAAGCAATTGAATTTTCTGTATAATACTACTGTTCATATGGTTCGGTAAAGCAATGATCAAAATTATCACATCAAGCATATTTGAATACATCAATATAACAGTGGCACTTCATGATAAATGTATTACAATATCCTGCATTTCTTACAAATTATCTGATATTTACCTTCAGTAGTACATCTAACAATCTTGATGACAATTCAGATATGTAGTTGACATACGAGGCACTATCATCTTGAACCTGCCAATAATAACCAAATACAGGTAATCCCACTCAATACTCCCATTCTACTCAACTAAACCAGTAACTTTCATAATTTCCAAAAATCTGATAAGGCAAATTGAGACTAAATTTCCTTTTTGAATACCTACCTTATCTCTTAAGGAAGAAAGCTCTGTTTTCAGACTAATCACTTCACCTTGGTAATCAATGTTGGTTAGTGCACTTAATCTGCTGCGTAATCTGTCCATCTCTTCCTTGTTTTCAGTTAAATCAGCCTTGGAAAATCAGAGATTTTTTTTATACTAAAGTTAACAAAAGAATTAAAGAGAATACTAATACTTAAGTTGAGGAGTTTATTTTTAAAGACATATGCAAAACAAGAATAGTATAACTGTCTCATAAACATCTATATACCAAGGGATTTTCCCCCTTATAAGTGACTAAACAGGTTAAACCCTTTAACAGTCAACTACCTTAACCAGAACATTAAATATTTTCTTTTGGCTTCTAGATTATTTCATCCAGTTTTAAGGAACCTCTCCTCACTGTAACGTTAACTATATCCTACACAGTATAATACTTTCTTGGGATACCAACACCATGAAAACCTTGTATGAATTTTTTTCACAAAACAAGTCAACCCTATTTCATTAAATCATCTTGTATTTCTGTGAAATCCTTCAACAAATTTCTTATAACTAAATTCATTTCACAGATCCCTGCATATATTCAAATCCCTGCATATATTCAAACCTAGATCCAATAAGCTTTCATAAGGGTCCTAAATATATAATTCTAATACCCCATAAATGTATAAAAAAGTAAAGTCAATAACACAACAGATAGCTCTGAATACCAACAAATTTAAAGCTTGAGTTTTATGCATAACAACAGGTTCTCTCACTAATGGCATGTCAGGTTGGCCCAATATGGGCTGTATTATAGCCTGTATAAGACAATTTTTAATGACCTATTCACAGAGCTCATGAAATTCAAAGAATAGATTCATAGGAACTGGTAAGAATCAGCTGAATCCCACCACTGATTCTACATCCACCCAAGGTCCCCTTCACCTCATCTATCTACCTTATTCTTGGTCTTCTGGTCTTCACTGCCCCTAGACATAAACCCAAAAAATGTAAACACTTCATTGATATACAAGAATTACACTAGTCTGCCTGTGCTCAGGTCACCATCCAGAACTAATATAACACTAACCCAAAACTGACCACGAGAAAGATACCTTACAGCCCATGTGTAGAAACCACACTGATGATACCCAATATGTCCTATTACATTGTCTAGCACTCACACAATAAGGACAGCAATACAAAGTTAATTCAATGAGTGATTTATGGACCACCTTGATGGATATGACCACATGTCTCTTACAAGAGAAAAGTAAGACTGCAGATTGAGTGATCATTAATATACATGCATATTCACACACAATGAAAAACTCCATAAACATACCTGTTTCTGCTATCTATATAAGGATATCTAAGTTATTTAGTAAATACATAAGCACAAATACAGCCACTCTAAAGATAAAACACAATATCTAATCAATATTATGGCATTCAACTCTTGTAGCATCAAAAACAAACTAAACAAGGCATCTCAGTGTAATCAATTTACTTCTACATACTCACATACTCTTGACAAATATTAACAATTATCACTTTATAGTGTTCAAAGAGCACAACAATGTCAACTATTTAGTATTCACTCACCAAATCCTCAACTTAACTAAACAAATTACTTACCTAAGAACATATACAATTTTGTACAAGCAGTCATAGACCTAAAATAAAACAAACTGTGCAGAAATATACAAGTGTACTTGCTACATAAACACAAGCAAAAAGTTAATACTTAAACATGCACACAAGTGCAGAGACCAAATTGGAGTTTTCATTGTAGTACTATGTTGCAAATACTGGAAATCATACCAAATGAACTTTGTTGGGGCAAAACTGAGTAATGCAATATTGCAAATGAATAATCACTTAATGCTCCCAGGAACTATTTTTCACACAGTGTATTGACTATTCAGTTCCACGCATACACAGCTTTTTCTTTAACAATACAGCAAATCTCAGTTTTGATTGCCCGCATTCTTATGATGAAAAGAGGTATCAAAATAGAAAAAGATTCATAGAAACCCAAGTGCTATCTATATACAAAAGAGACTCATTGGCCTTAAAAGGGAGGTAGCTAACCAGGGCATGCACCCAGCCTTCACTCATCCACCCATCCAACACCCATCTGTTTACCCTTTAACTCCTTGAGGATGAAGGGCCATCTCTGTCCCCATATCCACTGCCAGGGTCACAAGCAATGCAATAAGATGGCACCTCCACAGCAGGTGACCCTCCCTCTTTGACCATTTGTAATTACAGAAGACAAAGAAAAATCCTTTGAACCATGTCAATTTATCATCCATTCATAGTCACTCTCTATCTACACCTATCTCTTGCCCTCTCCCTCCCCTGCTCAACAGACATTCCCCTTTTACCCATGGCCCCCTTCACCCCATCCATCCATCCAATTCACTGTCTTCACTTCAAGTTCACTCTATCCACCTCTGCCTTAAAAAAAAAAATCTGCTAGCTTTTTTTACACTCATTCTTTCCATATACCCAAACCAACTCAGTATTCTTTGATCAATGCTATATGCCAGGTCCCATTCTAGCCCCACTCTCTGCCTCACTCTATCCCATATCCCCATCCATACTTCTTAAACACTTTATCTCAAACATATTTCAATTCCTCCTTTCTGCCTCCTCCAAATTCAAAGTCTCTTCCTGTCCAGTGTCATCAGCACAATAAACCCTTTATGTATCCATCCCTGAACACCTATTTCTCACGAAACTATTCATTCCCCATCCCCCTTAAGATATTTAGTTGCCTGTCCCACTCTACAGTTTATCTACAACCCCACTCCCCCATTCCTTGCTACATGTGACACTAACTAATTAGAAATATCCACTTCCTCTCACTTCTTTCCTTAAACACTAATCTCCAAATCACTGACACCCTCATCCATTGTACATCTCATCTTCTATTTTTACACACTTTTGCTTTTAACTTTCTCCCCTCACATACCCTCCCAAATCCCATTAATAGATACTTTAGCCTCTCCTCTGAGCCAGCCACAAGCACAATGTCATCAGCAAACAACAACTGGCTCACTTTCCATTTCCCTCCACTCTCACTAATCATTTCCAATCCCTTGTCCATCACCCTCACATTTATCTCCTGTACCACCCCAATCCATGTAAATGTTGAGCAACCATGGTGATACTACACAAATTTGGGGCAATCCCATCACCTCAAAACACTCACTCACCATTTCTAGCTCTAACACAAGTTCTACTTTGCATGTGAAAACTTTTAACTTCCCTCAACAACTTTCCTCCTTCCCATATATCTACAATAACTCCCACAATGTCATTCTATCAAGCCTTCTCCAGATCAATAAATGCCAAAAAAATCTTTACATTTTGCAGAAAAGTTCTCAAATATCTGTTTTACTACAAAAAGTCTGTCCCAATATCTTCTACCTTTCCTAAAATCAATTTACTCTTCCCCAATTACTCCCTTTATACCCCCTAATAAAACTCTAAATTAACTATTCCCCATATGTCTACCAACTACACTCAATAAACTGATCCCTCTGAAAAAACTACATTCATATTTGAACCCTTTTCTTTTGTGGAACAGAACTCTACAAGCACTTCTCTAGTCCTCTGTCACATTTCCCTCCCTTGGGCACATATCAAACAACCTCACCAGCAAATCCACTATAACAGCTCCTCTTTTCTTCAAACACTCTATAAAACACCCATCCAAACTGAGAAGTGGACAGAAATAAGGAATGACTTCATCCACAAGGAGGTAAGACTGATGAGACAACAAATGGACTTTGGATGGGTGTGGGTTAGATGAAGAGTGGATGTATGCTTTGACTTGGCCATCCTCCCTCGTAAGGAGGACGGGTCTTTTAATATAAACATGTATATTATATATATATATATATATATACATTATCATACTTTGTACAACATAATCTATTTCATTACATGTTCATACACGACATACTAGTAGAAATATACATAAAAGATGAAGAAGAAGGTGAGGAGCATACACCATGAGGCACACAGCTACAGCCAAAGCCAGCTTTGGCCTATGCACTCGGACTGTTGGGGCAGGTAAGAGTCACAGCAGGGAATGTGAGAGAACTGTGGGACTCAAACCCACAACTAGTATCAGACTTGCATGTTTCCAATTATGCAACCAGAGCACTGCACAGAAAGAAAAGTAGCTCTCTACAATGGAAACAGTTCCTCATGATTTAAGTCGTGCTGCTGCTGCTCTTTGCCTATGACAAAAAACATGCATGAAGGCCCAGAAACCATGTCTGGTTACTGTGAAGCCACAGGTTTCTTGTCAATGAAAGTTGAGCAACAGGTATTGCTATCATCATCATTTTTATTTTTTTGTTGGTAACAATGCAAACCTTCCACTAGTTCTGCCCATATCATCTTCCTCTTCACCTATCAAGTACAATTCTACTTATTCAACATGCAACCAACTTCTTTATCTAATCATAGAACTATTTCCAAAGTGCATTTCCCAAGAAAAGCCCAAAGTGCATTTTCCACATAAAGCATCCACCACCACCCATATTAAAGAAAAGAAGGAAAAAAATCACAGAACCACAGTTTTCCTCCATTTCAGTCACTTTTTTTCATTACATAAGATCACACTTCAAGCCCCAACACATCAAATCTATACCTACCTGTAGGCTAATGATTGTATCTGTCTTTTCCTCAAGCTGCTTCTGTAATTCTGCTGTGACAACATGGTGACTCTTGACCAGGTTGGAGTGATGCCGGCCCCCACCCCCTTGGCTGCCACTACCAGAGGCATTAGTCCCATTAGTGCCGTTGCTCTCTGTATAACTGGATGGCATGGACTCATCAATGTAAAATTCAGCAGTGACAAATTCTTGGGATGTAAGGAGGGATTCTGGACTCTGAATACGCTCATTTGGTGAGATATTGGCTGCCGTGTCTGTGGCACATTGGATTCTGCGGATTTTGGAAAAGGAGAGAACCAATTAACTGAATGCCGTCGAGGTGTGCCTTTTTATGACTCATTACTATCTCCATGAACAAGGTAGGTGGAAGGAGCTATTAATCAAAAGACGGGCCTGACCAAGTTCAATGGAGAGGTCTGGGATATAAACCAAAACTATTAAAAAAAAAAAAATTAAGCAATTGGAGAGTGGAAGTGTAAGCACAGACTGGAAAAATGTGAAGTGCAAAAAAGTATATGAAATTAAAAATCCATGTGTAGATTTCTTCAAAAAATTTTGTGTCCGCGTCACATGAGCTCTCATTTGAATCACACGAGCGGCAATTGTAGCCGTCCTATCTCACCAAGAATGCTCTGCATTATAAAATTATCATCAAAAATTGTAAAATTTTGAGTAGATGTTCTCTAATATCCACAACTTAGCTTTTTCAAGGTTTTGCCCTATTTGGGGGGTGTGAAACTGCGTTGTCATATGGGGACAAGTCTACCACTACATAACCAGCATAAGATGAATTTCAATGAACAAAGGAATACAAATTAATTTTGCTGTAATTGTAAAGTGGGGGAACAGCAGTTATATGGTATGAAAATATATGTACAACCTAGACTGTACTGGTAATCAAAAGCTGAGCCAGTAGGGAATGATTGTTTTAAATAAAAAAAATATATAGAGAATGAAAATGCTCTGCTTCCATGATAGTCATCACTGCTCTTACACAGGAAATATAGTAATCTACAAACCTATCACTCAATCCTTGCCTTGAGTTATACATATACCAAAGGGTCTTTCCCCATTGCAAGGATTCTTTGTGGAAAACCTGCAGCCCCTCAGTAGCTGGCAACGATCCTCGAAACCTCCCACAGATCTTTGAGAAGAAAGATTGGACTGATGTCTGTGTGGTACAAGTGTTTCTATATCTCTGGCTGAAAGTCGTAGGGAGAAATGAGCAGTTGCCAGTTGTCAGCTCTCAATATGTGAATAAACACAAGAAATATAGTTGAAGTTGACAGAGGGAGATCTTAGGCCAATTCCAGAGATCGAGTGCCAGCCCTACAAGGCTGCACCTCCAGGTGGGGCTGAAGGGGTTGACAGATTTCGAAAACAGGAAGCTTTGCTGTCCATTTTGCAGGACCACCATACACAGGCACCTGTCATTCCTCACTCTACCTAACAAAATGTGGTTGGTTCCTCCAATTTCTTTACCCAACTTATCATATCAATGTCATCAAGAATGCTTTTATTATTAAATAATATGTGATAAGAACACAATCCCCCAAAAAACTGCAAGAAGAGTACAATACACTAGATTAATTGATGTCCCATGACTTAACATTTTTTCTACATAATCTCCAACATTTTCTTTAAAACCTATAGCCCAAGGGCAGCACCTAAGCTTAACAAAAATGCTTGGCGGGGCTTCAGATTTTCTTAGACCGATTAGATTCATGGAAAAATAAAGAGCTAATAAATGCAAAAAATTAATGTATACCAGTATCTATAATACTAATACAATTCATTAAACTATCCTTTTTTATATACCATCATGGAGCCTGATATCTTACTGAAAACATCTAATGAGTAGTATGTCACTGTACATCATTTGCAACTATGTATGGAAGCAAAACATTATAGTAAAATATATAGCCCACACAGGGTCACTGATAAATTGCTTTCAGTTGGCTATATGATACAAATGCAGTAGAGGACTAGGAAAGGTTCCTGAAAGCACCAAGCCAAAGGTAATTCTGAAACATGCTGGCACACCGTGGCTACATACAGTGCTACTGGACAGACAACGAGAGCATGCAACACGAAAACCACGCATCCATATCAAAGGTTGAAAAGATATTTCTATGAATGAAACAAAACTAAATTATGTCTATAATAATGGGGGGGATTATTGTTCTAACACTATACACAAGGTCTTATATGGGATTTGAAAAATTAATCACATTGGGAAGGGGGTTCATTCAGACTGACTTACTTGGAAAAGCTTCAGTGTTCATTATATATCTTTACCTGCATCTAAAATAAGCTATTCCAGAAATTATTTGAATTAGTAAATACTACTAATCATCATCTAGATCAACAGTCAATACTACTGCGTTCTTAGTAGAACACCATTTCTATCATTGTTAAAGTCTATCATTAAATCTACATTGTATTATTCCATATCCATCATTTGAGGATTGAAAATCAAATAGTTCTTGAAATATTCTAGTAACCTGTAATTTTCTACACTGGTAGGCCATGGTGAAGAGAAAACATGGGCAGGTAGAGAAGGAAAAGAACTGGGATACAAGATGGAAAAACTAATTAAGCATATGGAACTTAAACTATAAATTAATTAATTCCTGATCCTAAAATGTGTAATGAAGCTTATTCATAAAAATATCCCCTCAAATGGACACATAAAAGAATAGAAATTTTCAAAAACAAAAACAAAACAAAATGGTTGAGCAATTTCTTCCCATTATTCTCTAAGTACACATGAACTGAATACACTTATGAAAACTTGGTTGAAATACAGGCACTCCCCTACTACCAAATATCCGAACTACAAGAGGTGCTCAGATGAGAGGGAGGGTGGGAGGGGTGTGGAGTGTAATTAGGGATGAAAAGGGTGGGAGTGATTTTATGCCTTGCCCTTTTTGGCTACCTCCCTTGAAAGGGGGAAAAAGCCTTGGTATATGTATGTATGTACAAGATTTCAGAGATATAAACAAACCTCTTAATAAATAAAAAATTTGAACATCATACTGGTTTGTTAATTCAACCACCATACACAGGACCAACAATGGGTACCTTCAAAATGGAACATCAAAGAGAATTACATACATACATACATACATAGATATACCAAGGCTTTTTCCCCCTTACAAGGGAGGTAGCCAAAAAGGAAAAGGCATAAAATCATTCCCACCCATTCCATCCCTGAATACACTCCACACCCCTCCACCCTCCCTCTTATCTTAGCACCTCCTGGATGATGGGTCATCCCTGCACCTTGTCCACTGCCCTGGGTCAGAATTACTCTGATAAATTATCTACGCATTAACATCCTCACCTCCATCTGGTCTCTAGCCACTTTAGTAAGATGACGCCTACGTAGGCATCACGAGGCATGAGTGGGTACACAAGGATACCGACGTTGGTGTCTTGATTATATATTTTTTGTAGTTGTACATGAGTTACCCCAAGATTCTGTGAACTGGTTTGATCATGTTATCTGTGTTTATTATTACTCAGAGTAAAAAAGAATGAGTAATACAGCTATGACTTTATATTTTATAAGGCGAGTAGTGTGATGAATCATACATATGGCAGCCGATGCTACACACGAGAATCTGATTCTTACTGAAGTGGCTAGACAAGACCGAAGATATCTTTCTCTATCAACTTCAACTGAATTTCCTCCACCTTTTCACATTAAGGGGAGCTGACAATTGGACTGTTCCCTTTACATTATAAACTGTTGACATAAAAACTGTAACACTAATACAACATAAACATGAGTCAAATATTTCTTCCTTGAAAGATCTGATGGCTTTTACCAGTCACTTTGGGGCTGTGGGTTTCTAATTGGTTTCCAAAAGCAACAATTATCACTGTGCAATAGAAAGCTTTGTCAACCTATCAAACAATACAACTGTTGTCTCTGTAGCTCTACTGTCATTTGTTGATTTCATAAATACTTCTTTAGTATGAATGAAAGTATTAGTATATATTAGCATGTGTGAATGATATTTTGACAGAGCTCAAAGGGATTTCTCCCCATCTTCTCTTTTTCCTGCAAGAGGGGGCAAAGAGAGGGTGGTCACTGATTAAGTGAAGTGGCCTTGCTGTGGATGTGCTGTGTCTTGTTGCATTACTTCTGACCCGGGACAGTGGCCAGGATACAGGAATGACCCGTCATCAATAAGGAGCTAAGATGAGAGGGAAGAAAGGGTGGTGGATGGGAGTGGAATAGGTGGGAGTGAAATTGGTGGGAGTGGGTATTTACTTTTTGACTTGGCTACCTCCCTTGTAAGGGGGAAAAAGCCCTTGGTATATACATAAATACTTAACCACTCCATCACATCTCTAAAGTGTAATAATATCAACTGCTACCTCCCCAAGTTTCACTGACTGGGAATTCACAGCCACAGTGGCTGGTGACAGTCCTCTGGGTCTTCTACTGATTACTCAAACAGAAATCTTTGGACTGTTGTTTACATTGCATTAGTGTGTGGCAGTTTCTACATCACCAGCTTATACCAGAAGCAATGTAGCAAGACACAGTACATCCACAGCAAGGTGACTTCACTTAATCAGCAACCCCCAGGCCCACCTCTATGTACCCTCATGCAGAAAAAAGAAGACAGGGTGAAATCCCTTCAGGCTGTGTCAAAATATCATTCACACATCAAGTCACAGGCAATACAATAAGACACAGCACCTCCACAGAATGGTTGTATATGGATGATGTTGTGATGCATGAGGTGGAATGGTCGGGGGGATGGAGGGTGAGGTAGTATGTGTGAGAAAATTTTGACGCAGCCCCAAGGGATTTCTCCCCATCTTCTCCTTTATGCATGGGGGGACGGAGAGGGGGGGTCGCTGATTTAATGAAGCGGCCTTACTGTGGATGTGCTGTGTCTTGCGACACTGCTTCTGACCCAGGGTGGACAAGGTGCAGGGATGACCCGTCATCCAGGAGGTGCTAAGATATGAGGGAGGGTGGAGGGGTGTGGAGTGTATTCAGGGATGGAATGGGTGTGAATGATTTTATGCCTTTTCCATTTTGGCTACCTCCCTTGTAAGGAAGAAAAAGCCTTGGTATATGTATGTATGTATAATCTGTTTAATTATTTCGCTAACCAACAATTAAAATAGGCAGCAAGGGGTGGTAGTCTTGGGAAGTGGTGAGGGAAGTGGGGCATCACTGAGAGAATTTTGCCCAGGGGAGGCACACATACAAATGTTTTGGGTGAAGGGGGCAATGGACACAAAAAATAATGTCTGTCAAGTAAAGAAAAACAAGCAAAAGACATGAACAAATGAAGAATAGCTGTGTACGGATGAAGAGATTAGACCTCAATAAATTCCTACCCCTAAACCTTAATTCAATACCTACCTACATACATACACATACCAAAGGCTTTTTCCCCCTTACACGGGGGGGTAGCCAAAAAGAAAAAGGCATAGAAACCACTCCCACCCATTCCATCCCCTACCTACTCCACTCCCCTCTACCCTCCTCCCTCCCTCTTATCTTGGCACCTCCTGGATGACAGGTCATTGTATCTTGTCCACCCTGGGTCAGAAGCAGTGTTGTAAGACACAGCACATCCACAGCAAGGCCACTTCATAAATTTGGCGACCTCCCTCTCCGTCCCCTCATGCAGAAAAGGAGAAGACAGGGAGAAATCCCTTAGGGCTGCATCAATACCTAAACTCAAAAATTCAACATTCAAATCACACAAAAAAGTGCATATTTCTTAGTCTGTCTGCTAAGATGGAGGTACATACATACATACATATACCAAGGCTTTTTTCCCCCTTCCAAGGGAGGTAGCCAAAAAGGGAAAGGCATAAAAACACTCCCACCCATTTCATCCCTAAATACACTCCACACCCCTCCCGCCCTTCCTCTCATCTGAGCACCTCCTGGATGACGGGTCATCCCTGCACCCTGCCCACCGCCCTGGGTCAGATGGAGGTGACTTGCTTTAAGACAAATCTTGTTTCAACAAATCACATTTCAACTCGCCAAAAACTGCCCCAATCCTGTTGAATTGCGAGACCCCAGTGTTTTGGAAACTAAGGTGGACACACAAAAATGAAGTAAAAGATACATTACTGGAGCACAGCTGTACCATATAAACCTTTCTCTTATAATGCTACATACAGTACAGTATGCAACAATTGCAACAGTAACATCCATTATACAAAATCCAGGAACCTATCCTGTTTGTACATAAGGGAGTGCTTGCATAGTCAACTTGGTCTTCACAAAAATGGCACCTGTATTAGATAGTAAATTAATCTAACACATGAATATTTTTGATTTTTCATTCAGATGTTGCAAATGCATGAAAAGTAAGCACAAAATGAGGAAAAAAAAAAATAAAAGTACTCAAAAAGCATAAACAATCATGAACCCAACTCTAAGCCAGCACATTACAAAAACAAAACCAAGTGTTGTGCCCGTGCTATATCACCTATACAAAAAATACCTGATCTTCCATATACTTACTCCAGAAACTATCCATAAAAATAGAGGGAGGAAAAAAGTGAGTCTTGAAGTACTACAGGTGCAGAAAGAGAGCAAACTATCCGACTAACCTCGAGGTCATCTTCTCGTCCTCCGACGACACTGTAACGGCGACCCTGGCACTAGCTGTATCATCCGTACTGTCTAGTCGAATGTGTTTTGAATCTGTCGCTGCAGCAAAGTGTTGCTTGGTCTTGACAGATCTGCTATCGGGACGGACCTGCTGGAGTGGAAGACACACATCCTAACCTAATGTTATCTAGTCCCAAAACAATGTCCTTGAAGTTTATGTATAGATTTATACCAATTCATAGTAATAATAATTCTGGTCTGCTTGAGAAATGGAGCTCTTCAAACTTCACATTTTTCTTCAGACCTGGCTGTAATTATGAAATTGTGAAAATGATGTGGAGGAATGGAATTCAAGCATTATCATTGGCATGGAAAACTGGCTAGTGCCATGGGTAGAAAAACTAAAGAAATGTAAAATACAACAGATTGCTACATCATGTTGGAAGTGGTAGGCTAACTCAAAGGTCACATACAATACAAAATTCAAGTTTTTTCCTTAGCTTTAGAGTCTGAACCCCAATATTCTAAGTTCTGTACTTTTAGAAATTCATCAGCAATTCTAGATTTTCGCGTATAATATACATAAAATTATGCTAGAAACTCTTACAAAATTCAAGTTTTTTCCTTAGCTTTAGAGTCTGAACCCCAATATTCTAAGTTCTGTACTTTTAGAAATTCATCAGCAATTCTAGATTTTCACATATAATATACATAAAATCTGGTATGCTAGAAACCTTTACAAAATTCAAGTTTTTTCCTTAGCTTTAGAGTCTGAACCCCAATATTCTAAGTTCTGTACTTTTAGAAATTCATCAGCAATTCTAGATTTTAACATATAATATACATAAAATCCGGTATGCTAGAAACCCTTACAATGTGCCTGTAGGGATGCTAGATGTGCACGTATTCTTGACTTATTGAAAAAAATCCACATATTTAAGGAACAATAAATTTCTGTTCATTCACACCCTAAGTCAACTGTAAATTTCACAATAATTTTTTTTAGCCAAAACCTCTTAATTACATTACTTCTTTTTTTGCCAATCAGCTTTTACCTACAAAGCAAGGTAACTATGGCAATGGTGAAGAAAATCCTCATCCCTTCCACTCTCATCATGCATGCGGCTTTCGCTTCTTTCCGCTAAAAACATGCAAAGATCGTGCCTTATCTTTTCTCAGGATTCATGACAGCTTATATTTGGTGCACATCTCTCTTGTGGAACAGGTCATTGCTTTAATAATCTTGTTATATATATCTATAATCCTTAAGCTTTATCATTTAATACCAAAGATAATACCTTTCAAGTTTCTCAATCAATCAATCGAATTTAAATTTACCCATTCTTAACTTTCAAATTTTTATGACCATAAATAACTTAAATAATCATTTATAAACCAAAAGGCATTTCCTCCTTTGTAAAGTGACCAAACTATAACTTTTATTTTATAGTCATAAACTCATAAGTACAACACTTGAATTATATGTAGTAACATGACCCCTATGGTTAAAAAAAAAAAAAAAAAAAAGGTCAGCCTTGCAGTAAAATATATAAATTAATCAATATTTTTTTTTTTAGAATAAAACAACAATACCCTGTGTGAAGAACCATACATCAATACTGCCCACCTGAATACAGAAATAACTTTTGAAAAATTCCACCATCTTGCTACTCATGGATCACCTTGTAATTCAACCTACATACCTCCATGGGAGAAAATGCTCCATCGCTCACACTCCCACAAACTTTTTCAAACTCCTCTGTGTCTGTCTCTGATTCATGTGGTTCTCTGTTAACAATATAAAAAATCAGTTATCAGCTTGAACATTCTCAGCAGAACTACACAAAAAAAAAAAAAAAAAAAAAAAAGAGGCTATTGTCATTATATTTTGTTCTCCCCATTTGGATAAACACAAACTATTTAATATATTTCTTTCTATTGATGGAGGGGAAAATGTTCTGCACATCATTTATGAACATACCTTGCCAATGTTGATGGTCTCGTTCTGGATTTAGACGTTGATCCTTCTCGCTCTGGTGTGTTACGAGGTGTAGACAAATTGGTCGTGGTTACTGCAGAAGTGTACATCTCGCCACTACTTTCCCTTTCAAATGAAATAATGGCATCAATTTGACAGATTACCTAAAACTCAACGTTTTATTAGACATTCTTCTTAAAACACTTCCATCTTACAATTTTAGTCTCTTCTTTTCTGCCTCCTTCACATTCCAAGTATGTTCTACACAGTGCTGTGGGCACAATCACTTCCTTATACAGATTTCTTTTTGCATTCAATCCCAGATACCTACTCCTCATGACACTTTTCATTACCTCCAGACATTTATTTGTTTCCTTTGCTCTACAACTCCCACCCTCACTTTCTATTCCCTGTTACATGTGACCTCAATTACTAGATGATCTCAACTTCTTCCAGCCTCTCACGCCTCTCATTTCCAACCCTCCCCTGCACACCTCATCACCTTATTTTGGCCTTAATCTACTTTTCAGCTTCCTCCACTCACATACCCTTTGAAACTCTGCCTCTAATTGCTTCAGTCTATCCCCCGAGTCAAATACAAGCAGTGTCATTTGCAAAACACAACTGGCTCACCTCACCCTTCTTCTCACTATCACTCACCAAATCCAAACCCCTTCCTATCACACTTGTGTTTACCTCCCTCACCACACCACCCACATACAGGGTAAATAACCACTGTGACATTACACAAACCTAATGCAGCCTGACCTTCACCACAAACCACTCAATCTCTCCTTCCCTCCCTCTTATCTTGGCTCCTCCTGGATGACGGGTCATCCCTGCATCTCGCTCACTGCCCTGGGTTAGAAGCCGTGTCGCGAGACACAGCACATCCGCAGCAAGGCCACTTCATAAAATCAGTGACACCCCCTCTCTGTCCCCTCATGCAGAAACGGAGATGGAGAGAAATCCCTTCAGGCTGTGTCAATTTATTTCTCACACATATTATTCTCTCACCCATCCCCCACCTACTCCCTTTCATGCATCACAGCATTATCAATACACAACCATTCTCCATTCACCCCTATCTTCTGTCTTTCCCCATCCTTCCTAAACAGACATTCCCCTCTTTCCCAATGCCCCTTTTACCCCATCCATACATCTCATCCTAGGTCACCCCCTCATGTTCACTATGTAAAATTTGTATACAAACATTCAAAAGGGTGCCATGCTTCCATGTATAACATAAGACACTACGCCTTTCATTTGCAAGGTCATGGTAGAATACCTTGGAGTGACGGTTGTGGTGGCTGTGGAGTGTATGGCCGCTTGTAGAAGAGGAGGAACAGCTGCTACTTCTCCAACAATTAACATAGATGCCAACTCAGGAAGAATACTTCGTAGGCTGGCGATATCATCCCTTCCAAGCTGCAGAAGTTAAGTAAAATATTAATAAAAAGAATTCATCCTAACTTATAATTAATTTGCATTATTCACTAAATAGTAAATATAAATAGTGAGCCATAATATAAAAACCAAATATGCAATGGGTGTCATAAAACGTATCTTTATCTGATCCAAAAGTCCTCTATGAGGCATAAATATGATTATTAATTTCTTTCTCAGTTAGTTACAATTACATACATGGGGTAGTATGTGTGAGTAAATTTTGACGCAGCCCGAAGGGATTTCTCCCCGTCCTCGCCTTATATGCAAAGGGGGACGGAGAGGGGGGGTCGCCGATTAAATGAAGCGGCCTTGCTGTGGATGTACTGTGTCTTGCGACACTGCTTCTAACCCAGGGCGGTGGGCAGGGTGCAGCGATGACCCGTCATCCAGGAGGTGCTCAGATGAGAGGAAGGGTGGGAGGGGTGTGGAGTGTATTAGGGATGAAATGGGTGGAAGTGTTTTTATGCCTTTCCCTTTTTGGCTACCTCCCTTGGAAGGGGGAAAAAGCCTTGGTATATGTATGTATGTACATATACCAAAAGGCCCTTCCTCCCTTACAAGAGAAGTGGCTACCCAAGGTATGCACTTAACCTTCTCCTATCCCAAACCCATTTGTTTTCCCTTAGCCCCTTGTGAATAAAGGCCCATCCCTGTCCCTCCCTACTGCCCAGGTCAGAAGCAATGCAGCAAGACATAGCACCTCTACAATAGGGCCTGACAGCCAAACCTGGTTTACCCCCAACTACTTCATTACTCAGCAACCCTTCCCTCTTGTCCACTCATAAAGATACAGAGCAGAAAAGAATAAATTCATTTAGGCTGCATCAATTTATCATCCATTCACAATTACTCTCCACTTATTCCTATCTCTTGCCCTCTCCCTTCCCTGCTCAACAGACATTTCCCTTTTACCCAAGTCCCCCTTCACCCCATCCATCCATCATAATCTCAGTCTTTCCCCAAGATATTGCCTTGCTTTTCTCACTCATCACCTACTCACATAAACCCTGCCAAACACCTGCCCACTAACTCTGAACCAACCACAAGTGCAGTGTCATCCTCAAACAACAACTGGCTCACCTCCCAACTCTCTCTTGCCATCTCTAAACCCCCACTCACCACCCTTACATTCACTTCTAGCACTACCTTGTTATTGTACAAGTTGAACAACCAAAGTTACTTACACAATCCTGGCACATTTCAAGACCTTTAATTTTTGCCATAAAATTCTCACATATCTGCCTTACAAAATTCTGATCCTAATCCCTCTGTTCCCCTCTTAATATTCTCAATCAACACCTCACAGCAGTCAGAATGAAAATGACAACTTCACCATCAATTATTGCATACTAACTCAAGTCATTGAAATGCTCTCCCTCTGTGCGCAAGCTCAAGATCATGAAAATTACCTTAGGTAATGTGTCGTCAAAAATTGGCGGAGGTTCAATGGCAAACTTTGGTGGAAGATCATCTAAACCAGGAAATAAGCACGAGAGAAAATGTGAGGAGAATTTGTGAAGGAATTCTTGCCGTGTTCGGACCTCCTTCTCCCACACTTCATTATTTTCTTTACTAAGTGCTATGGCCCACTGAAAGACAAAATTCATTTCCATTAAAACATCACCATTCATAATAAAAACAAGTTACACAATGTCAAAATCCAACAATAACATTTCTTATAGATTACAACCTGATAACAACATGCAACTTACATACATACATATACCAAAGGCTTTTTCCCCCTTACAAGGGAGGTAGCCATGCAACTTACTTCCATAAATGATTGAGAGAAGGAATGACGTCTCACAACTTCAGTAACAGCAGCCATGTAAACTTGGGGCGAAAGATGAATCTGTTGAAGAACATCTAGCATCTTGCCCAGCCTGAGGAGGTGTTCTCTATGCAAAACTAACTTGTTATACGATTCATCCAGCTTTTTTTGGATCATCATCACCCACCTGTAGGAAGTATATACCTTTTGGCTTATACATATACCAGAAACTTTTTCCCTCTTACAAGGGAGGTAGCCAAAAAACAAAGGCATAAAATCCACTCCCACCCATTCCATTCCCACATACCCCACTTCCATTTACCCACCCTCCTTCCCTCTCATCTTGGCTCCTCCTTTTAGCTTATATTTCCCTTTTATAAATCACCCATCACCCTGCATTAAAACACTAATACAGAGTAGATCTGGCTAAACTCATAGTGCCTCTGATGCAGCCGCCATACAGATGACACGGATCACCTCATCACTGACCCACTTTTGCCCTGCCCAAACAATACCACTGAATCTTTTGAGTGACATATGGGCCAATTCAGTAGCTGCTGCCAATTACCTGGGACCCATGGGTCTTCTGCAAGAGACCTGGAGGAACAGATTGATTGACTGACTGAAACAGACCCCAATAGCATCGACTTCATACAATACTGACAATGATACACGATCATGGAGACATGGTTGTGAAATGTGGAAGTATTATATTCATCAAAATGGAAAGCATAGAAGCACAACTTACATCAATCTCACTCGTATATTTTGAGAAAATTCTCCTTTTGCCTTAACACACCGTCTTTTGATGTCTAACACCTGCAAAACACAGAATTAACATGAGAAAATAACCAGTTACCTCATAAATTCAACAATATTTTTCTACTAATTTTTAAAACAACATACACAATACATAATAATAATTGGTTTAACATCACAAACTCCCCCTGTCAGGAGGCTACAATGGTGCCCCTTACAGAGGACTTTGAAGCAAATGCAAGCACCCTTACCTTATTTAGATTTGTTAACATCATTTTGAGGTTTTTGCGGTGTGAATCACAAAGGTCAGGAAAGATGGATGGGTCATTGACCTTCCCAGCTCGCTCTTGGTTCAGCAGCATTGACTGGAAAAATATAATGGTCCACATTAACAAGTTACATCAGTGCTAAGATGTCAAATCTTAAACTAAAGGAATACCTCTTGTATTACCTGGAAACCTGGATGATACCTGGAAACATGACGAAAGGAGTAACTATGAAAACAGTGCAAAAAGAAACCCAAATGACATACATACACATACATATACAAGACTTTTTCCCCCTTACAAGGGGGGTAGCCAACACCAAATGACACACAAATAAAAGTAAATACATAATCACAAACAGTTTTACTTCTATCACCCATATAAATATCATCACCAACAGCCTTACTGATTCGTGTACTTTGCTATGTTTGCTATGCTCTTTCATGGACTGTATTGTTCAGTCTTTTGGTCCAGATAGATAATTATTCTGAGACATATTAACAAAAATACTAACTGGAGACAATGGTAAGCACAAAAACAAATCTTTATACATTAAAATTAAGTTAATCAAAAAATTAATAAATAAATAAATAGAATAAAACACACACACACACACACTATACACATATATACATACACACACACATATATACATACATATACCAAGGCTTTTCCCTTTTACAAGGGAGGTAGCCAAAAAGAAAAAGGCATAAAATCACTCCCACCCATTCCATCCCAATATATAAAATAAGTAAATAAATAAATACATAGTGTACATCTACCAAGAGCTTTTTTTTCCTCTTACAAGGAAGCCAGGCAAAGTCAAAAGGCATAATTTCACTCCCATCCATTAAATCCCCACCCACTCCACTCCCATTCACCACCCCTCCCTCCCTTCCTCTTAACTTGGCTCCTCCTGGTTGATGGGTCATCCCTGCATCTCGCCCACTGCCCTGGGTCAGAACTTATACAGCAAGACACAGCACATTTACAGCAAGGCCACTTCATTTAATCAACAACCACCCCTCTCCATCCCATCATACAGAAAAGAGAAGACGGGTAGAAATCCCTTCAGGCTGTGTCAAAATATCATTCACACATAAGCACTCCCTAACCCTCCTCCTCCCCCACCCACTCCCTTCTATGCATCACAGCATCATCCATATGCAACCATTCTCCACTCACCCCTATTTTCTGTCTTCTTCCTTCCTTCCTCAATAAACATTCCCCTTTCCCATCGCCCCTTTTACCCCATCCATCCATCCATCTCATCCTTCGTCACCCCCTTCTGTTCACTCCATCCACCTATGCCTTCCTATCTATCTATATACCAAGACTTTATTCCCCCTTATAAATGAGGTAGCTAAGTTGACGGCACATAACTATTCCCACCCATTTCACTCCCCTCCACCACCCTTTCTACCCCTCCCACCTGAGTTCCTCATGGATGACACAGTACATCCACAGCAAGGCATTTTCACTTAATTGGTAACTGCCCCCCCACTCTCCGTTCCTTCATGCAGAAAAAGAGAAGACAGGGAGAAATCCCTTTGGGCTGTGTCAAAATATCATTCATACCTAAGCACCCCCCAATCCCCCATCCCTCCCTTCCTTATATAACAGTATCACCCATACACAGTCATTCTCCACTTATCCCTCTCTCCTGCCTCCTCCCTTACTTGCTCAACAGACATTCCTCTTTTGCTTAATGCCCCTTCACCCCAACCATCCATCTCATCATCACTACCTCTACCTCTGCCTTCCACACCTTTTACTAATATTTTATCATTCATACTTTCCATGTGTCCATACCATCCCAATAATCTTTCATCAGTCCTATCTGCCATCTCCTTTTCCACTCCCACTCTCCTCACCTTCTCATTTCTCACTCTTTGTAACAATTACCATACTTTTCAGACATTTCATCTCAAACACATTTAAACTTTTCCTCTCTGCCTCTCTTAAATTCCAAGTCTCTGCCCCATACAATAACATTGGCACAATCACTCCTTCATGCAATCTCCTTTTTCTATCCATTTCCAGCTACCTATTTCTCATAACACTTTTAAATCCCCCTAGGCATTTACTTGCTTCTCTCAATCTGCAATTTACCTCCACCTCCACTCCTCCCTTTCCTGCCATATGCAACCCCAAATACCTAAAACTATCCACTTCCTCCAGCCTCTCTCCATTTAGACTTACTTCCAACTCACTACCATCCTTTACCCTTGTATATCTCATCACCTTGCTTTTACCCACATTTGCCTTCAATTTCCTCCTACTGCATACCTTCCCGAACTCCATCACTAACTCCCTTAATCCCTCCTCCAACCCTGCCACAAGTGCAGTGTCATCAGCAAACAACAACTGGCTTACCTCCCACTTTTTTCCATTTTCTTTAACAATCTCTAGTTCCCTGCCCATTGCCCTCACCTTTACCTCTCACACCACCCTGTCCATGTACACATTGAAGAGCCATGGCAACATGAAACAGCTCTGATGCAGTCCCACCTTTATCTAAAACTACTCACTCTCTTCATTTCCCAACTCTTGACTGCCCTTAACAGCTTTCCCCTCAACCCTATATATCTGCAAATCCTCCCACAGTATCTTCCTTTTACTAATCTTTCTTCACTAACTTTCCAATACTCTTTCATCAATAAATAAATATAGCAAAACAAAAGCAAACAAAGCACATCAACATGGGAGAGAAATGGCAAACTGATTTCTAGTGCTATATTTTTTAACCTAAACATGGACACATGGAACAATCCAAATCAAAACCATGCACTCTCAGCAAGAAATAAAATACCTGTGCTACAGTATTCTGTTCCTCTACAGTCTTCTTGGCTTCATGTAACAACTGTTCCAGACCAAACAACCGGTCTTCCAAGCCACCAATTTCCTTCAAGTCTGGTCTGTCAGCATCTTTCAATATTCCTGTCACATCACTAATAAGAACCCTGTACATATCCGAGTCAATCTGGAATAAAAATTATAATTAATTGCATCAATTTTCACCACCATGGCATTATTAATAGTATACTCAAGTCACTTCTAACTGCAGATGCTCAGCACACCATAAAGTAGAACTGTAATCATGACTGAAGAAATTATTTTGAAGTGAACAAAATTTTATTTACCTGAGATAAACCTCTTTGACATTCTTCAACAACACCCCCGACAGTTCGGTTGATATCTTTGGCACTGATCCAGTCTAACAATGAGAGTTTGGAACCTTCTGCACAACTTTCCTCTGGTTCTTCTAGTGGCTGGTCAAGCTTTTCTCTAGAAGACTCTCTCTTTAGAAGTCCAGGTAAGATTGGTATTTTTGCTAGAAGAGCTATGTCATCATTGAAGCTGTACGGAAACAATTTAAAACTGTTACTAATCCTCCAGTATGAAATCTAAAAAAAAATTCACTTCTATTGCAAAATAACCATCTAAACAATGCAAGCATTACTTGTCAAGAATTTTAAACTTTTCATCTCTTTCTCCGAGAAAATCTTGAAAGCTGGACTCGAAAGATCTAAACTTCTCCTTTGCAGCAGCCACAAGGTCCTCCAGATTAGCCACAACAGCAGCCCAACCTAACAAACAAAATAAAAGACAACTTCACATGTCTGAAATTTTTACTTATTTACAAGCTTATATTATATACGTGAACTGTACTATTTGTGGAGATTAGGGGAATGAAAAATGTAAACAACGAAAAACTGTGATGGTTTGTTGGCGTGCCCCTGTATCCAGTTACCACAATTTTTTCACAAAATGAACCACTGGGCTTGTATTCACTTATATGTAAGTCTTGTTGACTCAGAAACCACACTTCACATAGAAGTTTCTTGAATTAGATCACATAACAGTGAATTGGGGCAGGAAGAACACAGGCAGGTGGTGTGAACCATAGACACTACATCCAAGTTGTGGTGGGAATGGGTCACCACTGTAAGGCCTATTTCGGGACATGATGGGAAGTACAAGTGTGCAACACTATACCCGTGGATGGATGGGGTGAAGGGGGCTTTGGGGAAGAGGGGAATGTCTGTTGAGGAAGGAAGGGAGAGGACGGAAGACAGAGGTGAGTGGAGAATGGTTGTATATGGATGATGTTGTGACTGCATGAGGAGGAATGGGCGGGGAAGTGGGGGGTGGGGTAGTATGTGTGAGTAAATTTTGACGCAGCCCGAAGGGTTTTCTCCCCGTCCTCACCTTATATGCAAAGGGGGACGGAGAGGGGGGGTCGCCGATTAAATGAAGCGGCCTCGCTGTGGATGTACTGTGTCTTGCGACACTGCTTCTGACCCAGGGCGGTGGGCAGGGTGCAGGGATGACCCCTCATCCAGGAGGTGCTCAGATGAGAGGAAGGGTGGGAGGGGTGTGGAGTGTATTTAGGGATGAAATGGGTGGGAGTGTTTTTATGCCTTTCCCTTTTTGGCTACCTCCCTTGGAAGGGGGAAAAAGCCTTGGTATATGTATATATGTATGTTTTTTTTCTTTTTCCTTTTTTTTGAGAAGCTGTTACAACATAGCTTCTATATGTGAATCATACCTGGAGGAACACATCAGCAAATAGCAGGTTCAGGTATACACTAAATGCCATTTCCCACTTATTAACTGAAATGTGCAAAAGGGAAAAGTATGACTGGAGAGGAATAGGTAAAGATTTCTCTCTCCCATGCCTAGAGGAAGTAGATGAAGAACTCAGCAAAATAGCTTACTTGGCAAGGCCTGCACATATAAAGCAAATTTATTACAAATTAACCTTTTTTTTTTCTACAGAAATCTTAACTAGAACTCAGCTTATAGAGTACTAACCTTGCTGTTGTAGATGTTGATCGTGAACCAATCGACCACAAAACCCTTCCTGCTCTAAAGTGTATTCATACATCTGCTGTGCCAACTGAGTTCTCGCCGCTACTGTATTGTAACTGGGTGGCATACTAAGTGCCCCTTCCACTTGTTCCTGAACAAAAACACAATTATCAATATTACATACATATATAAATACATATACAAAAGGCCTTTTCCCCTGTTACAAGGGAGGTAGCCAAAAAACAAAGGCATAAAATCTACTCCCACCCATTCCATCCTTAACATACTCCATTCCCATCCACTCCCCTCCCTCCCTCTTATCTTGACTACTCCTGGATGACGGGTCATCCCTGCATCTCGCCTACTGCCCTGGGTCAGAAGCAGTGTCACAAGACACAGCACACCCACAGCAAGGCCTCTGTATTGAATTGGTGACACCCCCTCTCTCCATCCCCTCATGCAGAAATGGAGAAGACAGGGAGAAATCTCTTCAGGCTGTGTCAATTTATTTTTCACACAGACTTCCTCACCCCCATCCCCCACCCACTCCCTTTCATTATCAATACTACTCAGAAAAAAATCTACAGATCATTTCTCAATAATTCTGACATAGTATTCTAAAAATCTATCCAGACAATAAATGAAATTCAAATGAAGCTTTCTTTTAACCCCTTCCATACGGTGCCGCACACGTAGGCGTCATGGGGAGCGAGTGTATTCGCGAGGCTGCCATATCGGCGTCTTGATTATATTTATTGTAGTCGCCCCTCCATAATGACATTCTTTCTAATTCTTTTGTAATCGCATTTTCTATGGTTATCAAAATTCACGGGTGAAGAGAGAACGATCGATATAAGCGGTGACTATATTTTATGATGCGAGTATTATTACGACACGTCGTACGGCTGGCATTGGCTGCTGCCACCGAGATCTAAGTCCATGACGCCTACGTGTGCGGCACCGTATGGAAGGGGTTAAGCATGGCATTAACAGAGAATCAATTGATTGAAACATCCTTTGCAAAACTAGTAAAATTTGAAAGTACATTACATATATAAAATAAATACCAGAATCAATTTAAGGATATTTTTTGTCTTATGAAAATTTCACTCTTCTTTATACAGATAAACAGCACAATTCCAAAACTTCTCTTACACTGAAATCCTCTTTCAACTTACTCGAACATCATGATCCAAAACATGGTGGTCCTCAAAAGGTGGTGCTGGAGTCTGACCTTCTAAAGTGAGTTTTGAAAATAGGAAGATGGGATTAGTGTCCGTTCCAGCTGAGTACTGACATACACGAGCATCATGGTCTAAGGCCTCGCCACCTGATATGAGAAGAACCTGCTTCTCTTGTGGAATACCTGTGCTCCTCTGGATGGCACATTTTAGAGCTGACACACTGAAATTCACAAAACATTCGTGTCATGTCTACAGTCAACTTTCCAGTAGTTTGTTGTAGTAGAAAACAAAATGAATTCAAGATAAAATAATATTTACTTACTAATTACAATTTTTTATATTCCATTGCCTAGCAAGTATACAAAATTATTTTTCAAATTAATCATAATAACAAAGTGTCTTACCATCCGAGGGCAAGGTCCATGTCAAATGTCATGATTGTGCCAGTGTCTACAAAGAACACATACAACATCTTGGCGGCTATGTTATCACATTACAACTGCAAGAGAAAAATTCCAAGTCAAAATTCATAATGTTCAACATGAATGCATATGTATAAAAACATACAAAAACTTTATCTGTATCACAAGTATGGAGTTGGACATGTGACGGACACATCTGGATGGTCACAATTACCTATGATACTGAAACATTTTAACAATTTTCAAGGTGCAGTGTCCTTGAAAAGTACAGAGACCAATGGCTGATGCCTGCAAGTGGAGATCCTACAAGATGGAAATCAGAGATAAGCTTCTCCCTACAGTCTGCCTTCAAACCCCATCAACACCCTTATCCACTTCTATATAAGTCAAATATTCAAGTGCACATCAGGTTGCTTGATGTACGATGATGTATCACAATATGCATATTACAAAATACAAAATTACTGCTGTAATACTTGTTCTCTCTCACCCTGAATAAATATAATGTCACAGAAAACATGATCAAACCTGTTCACAGAATACAGGGGTCACTCATCTACAATTACAAAATAAATGTAATCAAGAAACTGACGCCGACATCCTCATGTACTCCACTCACGGCTCATGACAAATACATAGGCATCATTGTATTCAAGAGGTTATGCAGAACCAATGGGTGATCTCAGACAAGAATGAGATGACCTACCCCATGACCAACTAGAGCAAGGCCAGAATCACACTAACTGTTCCAGAGGCACTGTATCTGTCCTTTCTTCTAGCCCCTATGGAGGATCACCCTTGTTAGAGGCAATCTCACCGCAGAGGAAGTGGAGAGAGAAGTTTTCACTGTCATCAATATTCTTGATAAGACATGCCACTTCATCATTGGATGTTTAACATCATTTTGGCCCTGGACTACAAGACTCTTCTGAAAATTTCTGGCGACTCGTTCCACAATGATATACCAAAACCCTCACTTTCACAATCACAAGAAGTCACCATGCTACCGTTTCTATGTCATACATATACCAAGCATACACCATATGATGCAATCTCTAGCCACCCCACTGAAGACTCCTAACCACTGAGTCAGCATAATCAATATGGAGTGTCATATGATTTCCTCATTACTATCTGTATTCCCAATGAAGACAGCCATGGTCTACACTTTGGTAGTCTCATGCTCTCTTGAGAAGCTAATCACATGTTTTGACATTCACCTGCCTATGGCCACTGATCACTCCATACCAGGAACATAGAAATCCCCAGCCCATGTTGGAGTGTGTGAGTGAGTGAGTGAGAGAGTGTGTGTGTGTGTGGGGGGGGGGGGGTTGCAGGTAATCTGACTGACCCAGGCAGGACATTTGACCCCTTTACTGACGTGTTGCAAATTAATGTCATAAAACTTCATACTAAGGGCAATGCTATAAAGATATCTATTTTTTGTAGACTAGCATCTAATGTATGAATTTTTATCATATATATTAAATCATGCAATGTGTGATGATGTATCTGAATGTGTGATACAGTACAGAAAAGTAATAAAAATTATTGACAGGAAATACATTAAAACTTAACCACTTTGGTACAACAATAGTTACATAGGCATTACGAGACATGAGTGGGTACATGAGGATGATGGTGTCAGTCTTCATTATATATATTTTTTGTAGGTTGTACATGAGTTACCCCTGGATTCTGTTAACTGGTTTGATCACGTTTTCTGTGTTTATCACTCAGAGTAAAATAGAACAAGTAACACAGTAGTGACTATTTTATGATGCAAGTAGTGTGATGCATCGTTCATATGGCAGCCGATGCTGTGCACGAGAATCTGACTCGTACTGAAGTGGCTCAAACACATTTGGGTAAACTTAGCCACAGGATGGCAATTTACAAAGGATTACAAAGGCACAACATGCCAACAGGAGATCTTTTGGTCCATAACTAGGTCGGATGCAGAAAAAATTATAATAAACATAAATAAAAGAAAAATAAATAAAAATTATAATAATATATTTGACTCCAGCCTAATGTGGATTTACATCAAATTATGTTACTATAATTGAGGATGACTTTCCAAATCTCCGTAGTCAGTTCATTATCAACCATTGCCAATATCACCTGTCCCATGACAGTCTCGCCAGTCCCCTACAACAACCACATGATCATATCCATACCCTCTCCTCAAAGGCTGTTGAGGATTGCATCTGCATCCAGAACCAGACAAGCCACGCACCCACAAAATGAGACAAAACAGGTATAATTATCAAGGTACACCAGTTTGAAAAGTAGTGACACAAATGGATTAGTGTAGTAAAAATTTCTGCCATTTTGAAGATTTATGTCAAGACTTTGGGGTTAGGATCTTTTATATATTCAGCCCCTAGTGCGTGGGATATACAGTAGGTAGCAGAGAAACTACCGTAAAGTTAGGCGCCATGGTACATGGTGCATTGGGGGCCATGGTATATGTTTAGGGATTTTCTGTTGTGTAAGGTGGTATACCTTACACAACAGAAAATCCCTAAACATATACCATGGCCCCCAATGCACCATGTACCATGGCGCCTAACTTTACGGTAGTTTCTCTGCTACCTACTGTATATCCCACGCACTAGGGGCTGAATATATAAAAGATCCTAACCCCAAAGTCTTGACATAAATCTTCAAAATGGCAGAAATTTTTACCTAAATCAGCTGTCCAAAATGTCGAGGTTATGTCTAGACATAAGCATTTAGGTTGACGACATAGGGATTTATGTAAAATCTCCACCATCAGGGTTAAGATCTTTTATAAATTCAGCCCCAGGCTTCCAGTACACCTATTCTGCTGGTCCTGATGACCCTACCTACTACTCCATCACTCCCCCACCACTCCCTGACAACACCACACCCAGTCTCCCTCAACCTGGGATATCCTGCAAGACCCAACCCCACCATTATCAACCACAATGGCACTGCCTCCACTAGCAACCACTATGGCACTGCCTCCATTATCAACCACTATGGCACTGCCTCCATTATCAACCACTATGGCACTGCCTCCATTATCAACCACTATGGCACTGCCTCCATTATCAACCACTATGGCACTGCCTCCATTATCAACCACTATGGCACTGCCTCCATTATCAACCACTATGGCACTGCCTCCATTAACAACCACTATGGCACTGCCTCCATTATCAACCACTATGGCACTGCCTCCATTATCAACCACTATGGCACTGCCTCCATTAACAACCACTATGGCACTGCCTCCATTATCAACCACTATGGCACTGCCTCCATTATCAACCACTATGGCACTACCTCCATTATCAACCACTATGGCACTGCCTCCATTATCAACCACTATGG
Source organism: Oratosquilla oratoria (assembly GCF_046742065.1). NCBI lineage: Eukaryota > Metazoa > Arthropoda > Malacostraca > Stomatopoda > Squillidae > Oratosquilla > Oratosquilla oratoria. The sequence goes on from NC_134790.1 coordinate 16,203,559, forward strand.
CACTGCCTCCCTCACCAGCCCCCAATCCATTATCAACCACACACCAAGGAGCCACCAGCTGTCCCCATCCTCCCAGACTCTTTGAGCCCTTTCGTTACTCATTGTACTACAACTCAAGGAACAGCTAATCCCCAGAGACCCTGTTCCTGAATCTCCACTGGCCTCCATTCCTTGTCTACCCTCTCTTCTCCCATGTCACTTAGCACAACAAGCCATACCAATGAGACAGCTGTATTACAAAGGCCCAACTTAGTAGAGGCCACTATTTCTTATAACAGTTTTCAATAACCCCCTTCATGTATTACTCCAGAAGCACACACCAAAGCGATTATCAATAAAAAAAATATATATATATTTGCTTTTCTTTGTAGAAATCAGTAACAAAAATAGAAAATGTTAAAAGCAATATACTGGCAACAACTCTGAACTCGGCAAGCTTCGAGTATATTTCTTTTTGTTTGTCATGGAAGACAAACTAACAGAACTAATAAATTGGCCTAGTCTTGCCTGATGACCTCTAAGGATGCTAAAAGCATACCTTATAGGAGGTTAGGTTTGGTTAGACTAGACCAATTTATTTGATTTCCATTAGTTAGTCTTCAACAACATACAAAAACAAACTTGGGATATTGAAGCTTGCCAACATCAGAGTTGTCACTAGTATATCACTTTTAGCAATTTTTTTTTTATTGATTTCTGCCAATACAAAATTAATATTACATTGATGTATTATAATTTACAAAATTAATATTCAATTTTTTATTGATATATTCCTTAGGTGTACACTTCTGGAGATGTACCCTACTTAATACTATATTTCACTTGCATCCCTCCATTTGCTACCACATGTGACCCCAAATACTTAAAACTCTAAATTCCTTCTACCATTCACCCTTTAAACTCACCTCCAACCCAACATCATCACTCCTTATGCAACTCATTGCCTTATTTCTGTCTACATTTACTTTCAACTTTCTCCTTTCACACACATTCCCAAGCTCCACCACCAGCTGTTTCAGTCTGTCCTCAAACTCAGCCACAAGTGCAGTGTCATCTGCAAATAATAACTGATTCACCTCCTACTTCACCTCTCTCCATTCTCACTCTCCAACTCCAAAACCCTGCCTGGTGCCTTCACATTTACTTCTCTCACCTCCACCCCCATATATATACATTTGACACCATCATTATAGAGGTGTCTGGATAAAAAAATAAATAGAAAAAAAAAACACCAGGAACAAAAAATATGCTATGTTTTATCCACCACCAAATTGGATCAGGATTACTAACACATAAATACAGATGGGTAAATTTTTAGAAGTGCACATCTACGCAACATAGCAATAGAAAATGAATAATTAATTTTATAAATTATAATACATCAACGTAATATGCATTTTTCTTAGTAGAAAATAATAACAAATGAGTTGCTAAAATTTATTTACTAACAAATGAAGTTGCGGTGGGTGAATGATACACCATGTTTGTTTTGATAGATACAGAGGTCAAAGAAATGAAAAGATTATAAATTCATCTATTCTAACCTAACCTATGAAACCTAAGCTGTATTCAATAATGCAGTACCTGTAATTCTAAAGATCATCTGGGTTGTCATTGTCACAGATGTTGACAGCCTGATTAAGTGCTCAATCAGACTGCAGGAAATAGAGTTGTTGCATAGCTTGAAGGAAGCCCTATTGTCTTTGTAACAGTGCTTATTAACGTCACCTGGAGTTGGAGAACACCCAGTGCACACCGTGAAAGCCATCGTCTAACTGACATTGACTGGACTGGTCAGACGACAACATGGAGTCTCGATGCTATGTTCACAGCTTTATTCAGTAATATATTTGCTTTTAGCAAGGTTTTTTGTTATTGATCTCTATCATGAAAAACATATATTATGTTGATATATCACAATTTATCAAATTAAGAATTAATTTTGTAATGCTATATTGTGTAGGTGTGGACTTCTAAAAAACAATACCCACAGATAAAAAAATGAATAAAAAATTGTGTTTATTTTCTGCTCTCTTGTACAGATCCAAGTATCAATTTCTGGCACACCTCATCATTTTCATGTTTTAAAGACTTTCTCATATTAAAACTATAGAGTGAAAATTCTACTTTGCATTATAGTCACCACAGCAGAAATTGTAATTTTCATCAGTTTTTTATATATACCATAATAACATGGTTACGACAAGTAAATGTTTCAATAGACATAAATCCAACCAGATAAACATCAAACTGAAATATACACAACAGATATCCTTAAAGTACCTGCTCTGGTTTCTTTCGCATCACTAGAGCAAATAATCATTTAAGTTGACCATGGCAAGAAATTATTATTATGGTTAAAGTGTTTCTTCATTTCAGAAACATCAATCTGTTTAATAATATCTGCCTATTCTAATACTTACATAATCTACTACTTTTTGTGAATATTCATCTATGATGCTGATACAGTCTTATAGATATTCTCATCATAGATCAACAATCACATCCATTTGTGATAATTAAGTATAACTTAGTTATCAAGTGAAAGCATATGAACAGAATGAATGGACTACTGATAATACTATCATTTGTATTAGCCTTCTTAATCTTATCATATATATCTTATCTTAACCTATATACTAAATTACTATGCAAATACCCAAAACTTCTTGATTATTCCACTAAATAAGATAAAGATACAAAGAAACCTAGCAAAACTCTGAAGCAATGACTTGACAGTGTAAGTATAACAGATGAGCAAGTACAAATAAATAGAAAACGTATTATGAGAAATTACCAATTACCAACATTTACACATTTTTTACCTTTCATTTAATACGGATTCCATTCACCTCACAACACAGACTTTAGAGAACATTAAGATTCCATTTCCTACGCAATTGTAGATTACGACGAATCATTCCAAATGACTCACACAAAGCCCAGGTCCGGTATCACATTAGGATTCGCAAAGATGTCGAGTCTTCCAGTCTTTATTTTGATTTTGCAAATCATTCACACCATTATTTCAGATTTGGTAACCGTTTCTACACCATCAAAATTAGAAATTACGTTAAAGAAAAACCATCTAAAAACAATCACCAGCTAAATTCCTGTCACCACTTGCATTTTCGTAAATCAGCTGATTAATGTAAACATCACTTGTATTTGGGCATAACTCCGCTCCCAGCAAGGATCTGAACTAGAACACACCATAAATATATCCACGATAATTAGTTGAACAGAAACTTACAAAATATGAGCTTGCGTTTGGCTTCGGTGAAACCAGATTATCTATTTACGCCTTTGTTTCCAGCTGTCCTTCGCACTGTTTGTCTACGTTCCGAGCCTTTTACATCACAATGGACGAAAGATGAAAATATGAATTCGCGATAGATTAAAACAAAGTAGCATCGTTTATTACAATGCAATACTATTTACGAAGCATAGCTATCTTCCGAGGAAATAAATACGGTTTAATACTATATACTAAAACCCATCGTTTCGTTTATTGCAGTACCTTTAAACTGTTTATTGTATCTAATACTATTCCTTATTATACAACCACAGGAAATAGGAATTGGGAAAACAATTATTTTTAATAGCAAGATAAGATAAATGTGTACTGATATCAATTAATGGAATGACTACTCACGTCGAGAGAATAAAATAAATTAGATATGTAAATATATTGCATATGGTATCTTAAAACTATTTCGACTTATGACGTAATTTGACGTCCAAATAGCATAATATTTCATATTAAATGGGGGTATGACCGAAGGTTCATTATCCAAAAAGTGTTTATTAAGTTCTAACTACCTAGTGATACGTTTATATTTCACAACATTGGGACATGCATGCACGCTAAATACACACGCGCGCGTATAAACCTTGACCCAAAAGATTACATAACATTGTAACACAGCCTATGAATAGCAAGTAACTCTTCGAGTGTTGTATGGGCAAAATTACACTGTTGTTGCTAACCCAGTATTCCAGTCTGAAATATGCCTGGGTATAATCTGAAACAATGACGCTGAGAAGAAAGAAAAAGATAAGATCCGTCGGTCCGATTGGACTTAAGACAAAGAATTTGTAATCAAGAACAATTTTACACGAGACACAAAATTCGACTTCAATATAATATGAAGATGATTCGTGTTAATAATAAGTTCTCGTTTTATTGTTCATAATTTGAATAATTTCTCGAAGGAGATATTATGTGCTTAGGGCACATGAAGCTTAATAAAAAGTTATGAGGGCCTAGAATTACCACATGGCAAATAAGAAGACTAAAACTTGATATCAGATTGAGACAAGTTGCAAGAATCCGACCTGAAAACACAAAAATTACAAACACACATACAATAAACTTCACCCACTCTCCTACCAAACAAAAATACATAAGTGAGCAATGTGCTTGCTTTAACACCCAGCAAATTAAGACGAATACAGACGTTTAGGCATACCAACGTACATTCCTTCTCAGAACAAAGAAATTAATAAACAAATATATTGACAAATAAATCAATAAGTAACGGAGTAACCGACTATAGAAAAACAAGATAGATGAGAATGGTAAAGTAAGACTAATACATCATGGAATACGAATTTTTAGAATGATTTGAAAACGTGTGAACAAAGAATTGGAGTAGAACAGAGGAATGCTCAGCACACAAAACCTACTCTAGGCTACGATGCAACAGTTGGGTGGCCACTTGGAAAATAGAACATGAATGTGTGTGTGTGTATATATATATATATATATATATATATATATATATATATAAAGCAATGATTACAATAACAACAATAACATTAATAATGATGACAATAATAACAATGATTATGATAATACTAACAATAATTAAAACAACAACAACAACAATAATAACAACAATCATAATAATAATAATAGCAATAACAATAACAGAAAAAGAAGATTAATAAGAATAATGATAATGATAACAATTATATCATACATATATACATATACCAAGGGCCTTTTGCCCCTTGCAAGAGAGGTTAGCATAATTCCACTCCCACCCACTCCACTCCCATCCCCCCTCCCTTCCTTCTTCTTATCTTGGCTCCTCCTGGATGACGGGCCATCCCTGCATCTCACCCATCGTCCAAGGTCAGAAGCAGTGCAGCAAGACACAGCACATCCACAGCAAGGCCGCTTCACTTCATCGGCGATCCCCCCCCCCACCTCTCCGTCCCCTCATGCAGAAAAAGAGAAAACTGGGAGAAATCCCTTCGGGCTGCGTCAAAATATCATTCACACATAGCCACTTCCAACCCATCCCCAAATACAGCAATCTATATAACAACAATGACTTATGAACAAGTCAGATGCTGAGGAATTAATGCAAAGAAGCCCTTGTCTGCGACCGAAGCCGTCACCTTTGCCCTGCGTGTTCGGGTAGCCTTGTCAAATGGGTTCGAACTTCAGCACGCCACAGAGGGAATGTCACGAAGTGAATACAAGTGACGACTACAGCACATGTAGCTGCTGCTGTTATTATTATTATTATTATTATTATTATTATTATTATTATTATTATTATTATTATTATTATTATTATTATTATTATTATTATTATTATTATTATTATTATTATTATTATTATTATTATTATTATTATTATTATTATTATTATTATCATTATTGCTGTCGTTGATTGTAGTTAACGCTTCTATCTGTCCTTTCCCTGTTCATTTAGGAGTGAGGTAAGGATAGGTCCCCCCACCACCACCACCCTGGCTGAGGATATTGACCGAGTATTGGACGACAGCCTTGTCGATCAATGTCGTTGCGGAGAAATTCAATTGGCGAAATCAATGATCCCCATTATCGACGTTGATGATGATGGCGACAACGATGATAATGATGATGACGACGACGATGATAATGAAGATGGTAATGATGACGACGACGACGATTATGATGGTGATGATAATGGTGGCGATGGCAATGACGATAATGATGACTGTGGCAATGACGATCATGAAGATGATAACGACGACGACGATAATGATGATGGTGATGATAACGATGACAACGACAACGTCGATAATGAAGATGATGATGACGCGATGATGATGGTGATGATAATGATAATGACGATAACGATGACAACGACAACGTCGATAATGAAGATGATGATGACGCGATGATAATGGTGATGATAATGACGACGACGACGACGCTGATGATGGTGATCGTTTCACTCCATCGGAAGAATTACTCAAGATAGACCCGTCTGCCTATGTAAAGTAAACGCGACTGGCGTTTGCTAGAATAAAATATAAAGTGAGTCACGCTGCCAATTTAAAACTGTAATATTGTAGACGCTAAAATCAAGTCATAATTGACACTAAAAAGTAAAACGAATAAATAAATAATAAATGTACAAATAAAATCAATTGAGAATATTTAGACAAACAAAAACCAAATAAACGTAAAATAATAAACCGATAAAAATATAATAAATCCATATAGATAATAACTCGATACATAAATATTTTGAAAGATAATGATTAGATAATAAATAAAAGATAAATAGATGACAAATAAATGAATAAATAAATAATGTATAAATAAATAGATAAATATATGATGTATCAATGAATAAATAAATACATATATAATGTATGAATGAATAAGATAAACAAACAACCAATCTTTCGATCTCAGTGCGTTGGATCTCGAAGGTCACCCTTCCCACCGCCTCCACAACAATGTTTGGGGTCAAATGCAGTGCAGCGAGACATAGTTCTTCCACAACAGAGCCTCAAGATAGATTTATCCTCCCCCAACCCCCAAAAAGTCAGAATATGTTTCGAAATTTCATCATATTCCATGTATTAGTTTTACATAAAGTTTATGTGATTCTTGCACCAACTTCCAACGCCATTAGACTTCGAAAATATATTATGGTTATCTTTCTCTCAGATGCAGTATCCTGCTATGCTTAAGAATAAATAAATTATTTGATAAATAATAATCAGATTCTACGAGGCCTAGTTGTGGTCCCCGGCGTGAGAGAGCTAACTCACTTTGTGGTTCATGAGACGGTGATTTCTCCTACAAAAAATGAATAAATAGAAACATAAAAAAAATATTATGATAATAATAAATTAATAAAAATTAAGTACAGATGGGTTTGGTGTTTGTGCCCCCTACATTTCCCTCAATCTCCAATTTTTTTCATTTATTCATATATATATATATATATATATATATATATATATATATATATATATTCATTCGTTTATTTATCATACTTCTCAATCTATTCACCTATTTATTTATTTTCGCTTTTATCTGCTCTTATACTACGGTATACAGTTCAAAAATAGGTCACTGGCCTTCAATTGACCTGAGGAGCGTCGGCGCCGACCTAACGCGACCCAGCCTGACCTGAAACCAAAGCCTTTGTTTCTTTCTTCGGTACAGTGATGACCCTGGAGGACACGATTGCACACAAAACGAAGATATTATTGAGTCGAAGAGGCGTCCCTTCAATGTACGTAACAATCAAAGGAATCGTTGAACAAATCATTCTTTACACAATCTTCTCATGGTTAAAACGTCCAACAAATCGTGACGTTTCTTTCAATACTCATGTGTAAACGTTTTATAATAATGTTTACTCATATTCAGCCCCTTTCATTAGATGAGATACATTATATGTAAGATATAATGTTTTGTTAATGTAAATGTATGCAAAATTGGATGGGATTATAAAAAAACAAACAAAAAAAAACGACATAAACAACAACAGTAACTAAACTAATTATCCGATAATATAATGAAATAAGAGAAGATACATGTTGAATAATATGTGTCAGAATATTTCGAATGATGAATAAATTTAAGCCCTACTTCAGAGAAACTGATGTGTGCAAATCAACGTCAACGACAAGATGGCTACCACCCAAGCTTTACTCGAATGCAATTTACACAAAACTCTTCGCGTTCGCTTTCACAACATAGGTAGCACACCCCAGTTAATTTAACTGTCACTCCAGAAACCATTAACATAAAAAACAAATATCTTAGTTACACCTACGGGCTTACAAAAATATAAATAAAAAACTTACTTCACAGATCTTGATAATAAAAGCGTTGGCAAGGCCACTCGAGTAAAATGTCTGGGAAATAACTGGGGTCTAGTCAGGTGAAGTAACGGTCAACGGGTTTCTCACTTTTGGTAGCTAGTCTCTGCGCATGCGCCGAGAGGGGAGGTCAGGGGGAGGGAGGAGAGATTTTGGAAGGGTGGGAAGAGATTTAAGAACATAAGAATGAAGGAGTCTGCAGATCATAGGGCCTACATTCGGCAGCTTCATGTTAACATGAAAATGCAGACAATTGCTCATCACGAATTTTGTTTCAGTAAGTTAGACTGGGCTTGGTTAGACTAGATTGGTTCAGGTTGTTCGCCTTTTTCACTTTTCCGTTGAAAAAATGCCCTAAATCTGGCCCTATGCCCCTTCTAGAGTAACCCCCTTGACTGAATAAAATCGTCTGACATCGACTTTTAATAAAATTCTTAACAAACGCGAATGGAATAGCACTTTCGTCAGCAAAGCTGAAGGACATCTCCAGCAGTCTAAGGGTGAAGTCCACTGGTCTCATTTGAGAACCGTGTTGCGTACTTTGCATAAATTATTACTGTAATCAAGAAGGACGATTTCAGTGTGCTCCCGTGAGTGGCCGGGCCCTTGATCTTGAACGAGAAATCAGACGATCGAGACCCAATTCTGGATGGGATTTGATTCTCATCGTCCAAGACTTTAATCAATAATTTATTCGGAGTCCAAGGCAACGCCAATCTCTTCCATGTCACTTTTGCAACTTCTCTATTTCGTCTCTTCACCTTCTGCCTGGTCTCCCTCTTCCACGCTTGTCATCTCACAGAGTCCAGTCAGTAACATGGTTGTTCCATCTTCCACATCCTGATTCCACGACATAGGCTCACAAGAAAAAAACTCACAGGACATAATCTCACAAGACAAAAACTCGTAAGACAAAAGTTCATAGCATTAATGTAAAAAAATAGACAAAAATATCACAAGGCAAGTTTACGGTGACGTTTTATTTTGGATATTTCCCATCCAGAAGCTCCAGTTTTTCGGTGATACCAAATGAACGCTTCCCATTTAGATGTTTATAAAAATTGTACTAAAACAAATATTATAATTAATAAAGACTTTATATCATTATAATTTTGTATTTTTACTAGTGTTGCCATGATGAGATGATGAGTGTATACGACCTAAAATGTTTCATTCTCACATTTACTTACTATTTATAGGTGCAGGGGCGTCCACAAGAATTTTTGTAGGGGGAGGGGGCCAAAGTTAAAGATATTATACATATAGGGTAAATGGTACTCACTTCAAATTCCCCTCATAGGTATGTACGTACATTATCTACACGAGTTACATTTTAACTTTCATCAGTCATACACTGATATATTCTATAATTTACTGAATTGCTGTGGGTCACTGCATCAAATTGGAGTAAACATCTCCAAAATTTAAGTGTGTATTTGTACCATATGATGTATGACATACAAAATGGTTTAATAAAGCAAATAAAAAGTGTGATTTTTTATCTTTTTCCATTAAGGGTGTATATATGTATGATATAAAAATGTAATTTAATAAAGAAAATCTAAAAATATGTGAGCTTTTGTCGTTAAGGGTGCGAGTTTTTGTCGTGGGAGTGTTTGTTTTGTGAACTTTTGTCCGTGCACTCCTTCTAGAGACCTGCTCTGCCCGATTCTGCCTCAGTCTTATGCTTACCTCACCAGAGAATAATTTTGTCACAGATTTGATGGCTAAGAACAACATCAGTCCTCTCCCCTTTTCCCTTTCCCTCTTCGTTCCTTGTCATCCTGCTATGGATTATGGACTACCTAGGACGGGGTACGGACAAAACCTCAACGGACAAAACTCCAATGGACAAAAACCCAACCCAAAACTTCCATAATAATAGAAGCGGACAAAAACCGAAGAAAGACTTTCCCCTGAGAGCTCATAGTGTTTGCTGCTCACATGGGATCGGTGTTTGTGGGAGAAGAGAAATCTGCAGGGTAATGAAAGACAGTTGTGTTTAAAAGGGGACTATTGCAACTATGAAGTTTTAGCGGTATTCATTAGAGCAGGGGTTCTCAAAATATGGGTCGCGACCCAAAGTTGGGTCGCGAGATCAATTTTGATAGGTCGCAGGGACAAAGGAAAATTCTCACAATTCTCACGTTTTCAGAGTATTTCAAATACCTGACTAATAAATTTAGCTTTCTGAAGGAAATGCAGTGCCATGGATTCTGTTAATTTATTTTTGTTAAAGAAAAGTTGTACACATTATTTTTTTCCAAAGTAAAGGGTATATATCACCGTCCATTTTGTGTCTCTTTACTTTATTGTGGGTCGCGAAGGATTAAAATGTTCCAAGTAAGGTCGCTCACGAAAAAGTTTGAGAACCTCTGCATGTGTCGTAGAAGGGCGCATGCGGAAGTAACCTTGGGGATAGAGTAAAGGGCTATTTACACGTTCAAGCGGTTTGTCGAACTCGGTTTGTCAAACAAGTGTTTGAAGCGATGTTTGACCGTGTGAATGGGGTATTTGGTTGTCAAACACGTTCGACAAACGTGTTTGACAACCAAATACCCCATTCACACGGTCAAACATCACTACAAACACTTGTTTGACAAACCGAGTTCGACAAACCGCTTGACCGTGTAAATGACCCTTAAAGGAACATCTTGCCTCAGGTCACTACGGTCAAATGACCTTGCAGGTCATGCCTTTGGGCGAGTGATCTTCCCAATTTTTCACCTCACTGTCTCTCCTGCCAGGCGGAACCTACTGGGTACCAAGCCTCCAAAACCTCTTCCATCCTTCTTCATCCACAAACAGTTGTGTTTCCTCTTCCAGGTTCTGCATTCTTTCCTCTTTATTCGGCTGGAAACACATTGTATGTATCTATCTCTTCTTGGTCTACCTAGTTAGTTAGAGGACAGGATAGATGAGATGGGGGAGAGGGAGGGAGGGGGGATTTGGGGATTTAATGGAAGGAAAGAAGGAAATGGAAAGAAGTTAGAGTTATGATAGATGTGGGGCAGACCTACTTGCTCTTTTGGACTTTTTTTTTTTTTTTTTTAATTCTTCTTCCTTGCGACATATAGTTGTACTATTTCTGTTTTTCCATTATTATTAATCATCATCATCATTATTATTATTATTTATTATTATTATTCAATTCCTTATCTTTTGTGCGAGATAAACTGAAAAACAATCTTTAAAACCATGCTCGTATAGTTTAAATTCTCTCTTACTACAAATAAATGAAAGAGAATGGCTTTAAGGGTAACTATTATATAGCTGCACATCAAAGCATAGCTCAAGTTTGATTGCTCGGTAATTCGTATGTATAATATATATCACATAAACAATATAACCGATGGAAAATGTAAGGAGTAAGCATATCTTTCATAATTACAGACACCTGCCAGAAATGCAATTATAATCGTGGGTGATGTATGCAAATAATTGATGGACACAAAAGTAGCTTTTTACCACATGGACGAAACGAAGAAAAACCATGCAATGCTAGAACGGCCTAGATATATAGCTGCTGCGTGGTCTCTGCTTACTAACTTACTTGGTTTACTTGGAGAGGCTCCGAGGTCTATCCTCATAGCTGTAGAGATTTACCGCTGCTGCCAGTCCTGCTGTCCCTCCTCACAAGGGCCAGTTGGTCTGTTATTGTGTTGGAGGACAACCTACTGATGGCGGTGTAGCCTGGCACCGGAGGCTCGTCTGGCACCTTCCATAAAAAAATCTGTCCAGCACATGCTTGAAACTGTCCACCGGGTAGTTGGTTCTCTCTCTCACTTTTTTTTTTTTTTTTTTTGAAGAGCGTTGGGAATTTTTGGACCCTCGTGACCTAGGCTGGATACCAGTAAGGTCTTAACCCTCTCTGGGGCTCTGGGTGGGAGCGTTTTTTCTCTCACACTTGCGTCCGTGCCTTGAACTGTGATATGGCTTGATTGTTCAGAGCGTGGAGTCAGAAACAAGGCCCTCCAGGATTTTCCATGTATAGATGACCCTATACCTTTCTCTCCTCCTTTGTTGGGGGTACAGTCCCAGTGCTTCCAAGCGATCCCAATAATTGAGATCCTTCATCCCTCTAATATGCCTGGTGTAATTTCTTTGGACAGCCTCAAGCCTCTGGACGTCGCCTTGTTTATGTGGTGACCAGAGTTGGCTACAATAGCCAGGGATAGGTTGAATTAGCGCCTTCCAAAGGGTTAGCATTACTTCTGTCTCTCTTGAGGAGAAAGTCTGTAATACCCAGCTGGCCATCCCCCGTGCTCTTTTCACGATCTGCGTGATGTGGTGCTGGAAAGTGGCGTCATCACTTAGATAAATACCCAGACATTTTACATGGGCTTTGGGTGTGATTTTCATTCCTCTTTCTGTGTGCAGTTCGGTGTTATTTTTAATATCTTGGCTGGTGCCATATCTTATGACCTCAAACTTCTTTTCATTGAACTGCATATTGCAATCGTTAGTCCAAGCATAGACTATATCGAGGTCGTCTTATAGATGGCGTTCGTCTTCACTTTTCAGCACTGCACGACTGATGTGGGTATCGTCGTCAAAAGACAGGCGGGTTGAGTCCACTCTCCTATTTATGTCATTCATATTAATTAAGAATAGGAGGGGGCCAAAGACAGAGCCTTGTGGTACTCCGCTTACTACTTTGGTTTCGCTGACTTCAGGCCATCAACTGCGACTGTTTGGGTACGGTCTGTCAGGAAGCTGTGAAGCCATATTCCTAGCTTCCCTGAGATTCCTAGGTCCTTTGCTTTGTGTAGGACTCCGTGGTCTACCTTGTCGAAGGCTTTGGCAAAGTCTAGAAATACTATATCAACATTCTTCCCCCCTGACAGGTTCCTTAGCAGCCAGTCGTAGTGTGTTAGTAGGTTTGAGAGGCAGGACCGACCTTTTCTAAAAACAATGCTGGTTCTCTTTTATAAGGTTATTCTTTTCGAGGTATGTGCAAACAGTTTGTCCCTTACGTATTTCTCAATTACTTTAATGATGTGGGACGTGAGGGCAACTGGTCGATAATTCTTTGGCAAAGTCCTGTCTCCTCCTTTATATATTGGGCTTATTATGGCTTGTTTCAGTAATGCCGGGATCTTACCTTTGTCCAGGGAAGATAGCCACAACATATGGATTGGGACTGCTAAGACCTCACTACATTTTAGGAGTAGGATCGCCGGAGTGCCGTCTGGTCCAGTGGCCAAATTTATCCTTAGCTCCTTTATGATGTCCTCTACTGTCACTTGAAGGTCGGTGAGTTGGTTTTGATTGGTTGTCTCTTTATTGAAAAATGTTGCGGGGTCGTGGATTTCTGCTTGCTTCTTTGGTATGCTAAACACACTGTTGTACTGGTGTGCCAATATCTGGCAGGTTTCTTGTGGGTCGTCTGTTGTGGTTCCTTGGTCGGTTACAAGGGGTCCAATCTGCGATTTAGTCTTCAAGATTTTTTTTTTACAGTAATTGTAGAGGAATTTGGGATTGTGCTTTATATTTTCTATAGCTTGGTTCTCCTCAGTTCTCCTCTGGTCCTCGTGTGAGTGCTTGATTTTTTGTTCAATGTCCACTATTTTTGAGATGATTGAGAGCTTTTGGGCGTCATTGTTACTTTTTCTTAGTTTATCGTTGAGGTTGGTACGTTTTCTCATAAGGAGTTTCTGTCATGTGGGATGAGTACCTGTGATCTTTTCTCTTATTTTTTTGTGGCACATAGGTAGTACACATCTCCAGCAGTGTCCTCAACATTATGTTTAATTTTGTGTTGGGATCAGCTCCCGCTGCATCTGTACCCAGTCTACATTTTCACTGAAAAAATAGAAGCTGACAAAGGGAGTCATATTTGGCGAAGTCGTGCGTTCCTGAGGTGTCCTACTTTTCCTGTATGTTGTGTTAACTAGAATTATGTTATGATCAGAGAAGATTGTTTTCTCCATCTTGTAGTTACTGATTGAATAATCATCATTGGTGAAGTAGAGGTTAAAAATGTTGCTTCATTATTTGTTGGTTAAGAAACAGTTTGTCAGCAGTCTCTAGAAAGAGTTTGACTTGGTCTTGGCCTTCTAGAGTGCCCCCCCCCCCAGGTTCTGCCATCTGGCCAACATATAAAGAGGAAGTTGAAATCACCACACATTATAACATCTGTCATGGCGAATGGAGTAGACTCCAATACTTCATTTAACCTGTTCATTGCATTTGTGAAGCTTGCTAGGCTACACTAGGGTGGGCGGTAACAATCTATTATGATTAGGTTTGTTTGTGTTAGTTGTAGGACGATGAGTTCTATTACCCCGTTTGAGTGGGAGAACAGAGTCTTGGTATGTGAAGCTAGATCGTTTCTGACATCAATTATTGCACCACCATGGCTTCTTTTTTCTATATCAGCACCAAATTGGGGGTAGTTGGTTATTTCTATCACTGCATAAACAAAAATATATGTAGAAAATTGAGAGAATTCAAAGAACGGCAACTAACCTGGTCCTCGACTTTGCAGATAAAATGTATAAAGATATATTAATAGTGTTGGACCTGCTATCACTGAATGAAAGAAGAGAACGAGGTGGGTTGATAGTGTATTCTGGTCATTGAAAGGAAATTGAAGAAACTGACAAATATTGGTCTGAGAAAAATGAGATAAAATCAATCAGTCAATCAATAAGTGATAAATGAATTAAGAGAACATATAAATAGATATATAAGAATAAACAAATAAATCAATAGATAGGTTTGATAAATAATTTCATATAAGAACAAATGCGTAAATAAACAAAGATAAACGAATAAGTAAACAAATAGACGAAATGATAAACAGACAAATAAGTACATAAACAAATAAATAAATAAATAAATAAATAAATAGATAAATAAAAATTGAGAGTCACAGTTTAGATAAAGTTGAACTAACTGCTGCTCTAGTTTACAAGTTGATGAGACCCATACTAGTGCACTAAGCGAATTCAAACCTAGATACGATAATCGGAACACAGGCCGGCATATAATTATCAATCACTTTCCTGGACGGTACAGTCAGGAGCAAGTAGGTAAACACACACACACACACACACACACACACACACACACACACACACACGCACACACACACACACACACGGTGGCGCTGTTGGTAGAGTCTCAGACTGTCACTAGGGCGGTCCGGGTTAGAATCCTGCCCAGGGCTGAAAATAATTTCAGTATCGCTGCGCTTCGAGTCGTTGCTCCAACTCTCGTGGGCGATGAGCTGGGTGTGTGTGTGCGTGTAAGGTCAAAACATTACCCAGAGATTGGTCATACGAGCTTTGAGTTCTTTTCCGGGAGGGAAATAGCTGTCGATCACGAGTCCAACACGTGATCAAAAGACCAAAGAGAATCATACACACACAAACACACACACACGCGCGCGCGCGCGCGCATACTCCCACCCACAGTACAAGACGAAGAACAAGAAATAGAAAAGGAAATAGGGGAAATGCACAGAATGGAAATGTATGCAGAAGGAAAAAGTCGACCCAAAAAACAGGAAAATTAGCAAGAAATTAACACTATAAAATTTTATGAATAAAAACAGATATAAATGAAGAGAAAAGGGAAAAAGAAAAGACATTAAGAGGCGAAGCTTAAAACACACACACACACACACACACACACACACACACACACACACACACACACACACACACACACACACACACACACACACACACACACATAGAAAAGAACGGAGACCGAGAAGACGAAGTTCTATTGGAGAGTGTTAGACATGAGACTTACAAATAGCATATTCAAGAAAAAGAAACGAAAGGATCGGAGAACGAGGTGGAGAGAGTAGAATATTAAAAGAAGCTTATACTAATATAGACGGATTAATCTCAGGATTAGATTAATTAAAAGATTGCCTGTCAGAAGAAAAACAGGCATAATGGGAATTATGGAGACAAAAACAAGGGGGTACACTATTTCCTAATAGTATTGGACATGGAGAAGGGAAACAGGGTGGAGGAGTCATGTTTTTGGCTGAGAAAAACTTAAATGTGATGGAAGTTACAAATGGAGAGAACAGGGTGGAGATGATTGCAATAAGAGTTGAAGATAGTGACAAAAAAAGTAGAAAGGTTGCGGTGATTTATGTGCCCCTCAAAACACGGGGACTGGGAGAGAGATGATTCTAAAATGTTAGACGATACAAAGCTTTCATTATATGAAATGCTGAGGAATGAAGGAAACGTGTTACTTATGGGAGATTTTAACTGCAAAGAAATATGTTATGAAGAGATGGCAGTGAAAGATGGTGAGGATCTATGGGGAAATGTATTACTTGACATGGTTATAGAACATAAAATGACACAATGGGTAAAAGTAAACACAAATTTAGAAATAATGAAGAACCGTCGAGACTAGATTTATTATTTACGTCAAAACCTGAAATTGATACAAGACACCAATTGGGAAATGACTAGATATTACTTGAGTTAGAACTAAAAAAGGAAATCTATATAAAGAGAAATGAGAAATACAGAAAAGGAAGTCTGACGTGTAGTAAATAGGACTTTGAGAAAGTTAGGATTTTTTTTTTCTTAGAGCGAGGTGGGAAAAATATGCAATAAAGAAACACAAATGGAAGTAATATGGGTGATTCTGATGGAAATCTATAAAGAAGGAATGGATAAACATGTCACAAAGCAAAAACAGGAAAAGGTGTATATTAAGTGCTGGTTTAACAGAAGGTGCAGCGAAAGATAGATGATATAAAGCTTGGAAAAGATGGAAAAAAAATAGAAAGTGTCAAATATATATCAATCAAAGGAATGAATATGTAAAACTACGCAAGGAGGAAAAAGAAACTATGAAAAAGACATAGAAAAATGTAAGGATCAGCCAAAACTATTCTATAGATATGTGAACGGTAAACTAAAAAACAGACAGAAAATAGTGAAACTACGCCAAGGGAATATGGAAAACACAGAAGCTACAGAAATGGCTGAAGTCATGAGCAAACATTTAAAGTCGGTTTTCACTAGAGAAAATGTACAACATCGGGATGAAGGGAAAGAAGTGAAATGCCTCCATGTGGGGAATAATAGTATCACGGAAAGAAATAATGGACCGAATATTGAATCTTGATGTCAGACAATCGCACAGCCCAGTTGTAATCGCAAACTGGATACTAAAAGAATGTAAAGAACTAATATACAAAATATATAACATAGTAAATTGTTCACTCAAAGAAGGAAAAATACCAGATGAATGAAAAATGCTGATATCGTACCAATATATAAAAGAGGAAATAAGGAAGACTCAACAAAATACAGACCTGTTTCCCTTACAACCACGGTATCCAAAATTTATGGAAAAGTTACAAAATATACATGGATAAAACATCTGGAGGAGAACGATATACTAAATCCGAGACAATTCGGATTTAGGTAGGGAAGATCATGTGGCACAGATTTACTCAAGACTGCTAGATATAATATAGGAAAGGAACGGATGGACTGACTGTGCTTTCGTAGACATACAAAACGCTTTTGACAAATTAAAAAAAAAACTATTGAGAAAACCGGAAACCATAGGAGGTATACAAGGCAAACTACTGAAATTGATGGAGGACTTCTTGCATGGAAGAAAAATGAGAGTAGTGCTCACAAATAAGAGTTCTAATTGGGAAGAAGTGAATATTGGAGTTCCACAAGGACCAGTATTGGCTCCAATAATGTTTGGACGAGGGTGTGGATTGTTACACGAGCTTCTTTGGGGATGACGCAAAACTGTTGAAGAAAGTGAGTACTGGAATGGATTGTGATTCGCTGCAGAGAGATCTGAACAGGGTTTGGAAATGAAGTCAGAAGTGGGAAGAGGACTTCAACATTAAGAAATGTAGCGCAATGGAATTTGGAAAAAGTAAAAAAAAAAAAAATGTATCAGGACAATATAAAATTGGTGCAAAGGAAGTAACGAAAGTGGGATTTGAAAAAGACCTGGGAGTAATCATCACAAAGGACACGTCCCCTTATAAACAGGTAAACAAAATTGTTGGAGAAACCTACAACTTGCTAAGATCAATAAAGGTGGCTTTTACTTACTTGGATGAAGAAATGCTAAAGAAAATACTAGTCACATTGATAAAGTCAAAATTGAAGTACGCAGCGACACTATGGTCACCCAGTACCAAAAAGAATACAAGGAAAATAGAGAGAATCCAGGGAGCAACTGGCCCCAACACTATCAAAACTGTCATATGATTATAATTTTTTTTTATATTATTTGTTTTTGTTTTGTTATCATTTGTCTGTCTGATCTTCATTTACTATTAGTTATATGTCAATTTATTATTATTTACTATTTACCTGTTTGTTTATCATTTAACTATACCTATGCATTTATTTATGTATTTTATTTATTATTTACATTATTATAGTTTTTACTTATTATTTTAATATTATTATGATTTTTTTCGCATCCGACCTAGATATGGACCAAAAGGTCTCCTGTCGGCATGCTCCGCCTTTGTAATCCTTTGTAACTGCCGACTCTGGAACAAAGGAGAGAAAGAGGTGACTGGTTGACTATCTATAGAATCGTGAGAGGTATTGAAGTCCTTGACAGAGAAGACTTACTAATTGGGACAAGAGAAATACAAGGGGACGTGGAAGGAAGCCCAAAAAGGAGAGTTATTGAAGAGACCTGAAAAAGAACAGATTTCCCCACAGAGTAGGGGGATGTATGGAAGAAACTAGACGAAACAATAGCGTGCGCAAACACCATACACGAATTCAAGAGCAAATTAGGCATGGCAAGATACAGAAACGGGACACTACGAGCGTAGCTCCCCTTCCCGTAAGATACAACTAGGTAAATACAACTAGGTAAATACACATCGAAAACACACACACGCACGCACACAATCGATGGCGCAGTGGTAGCGTTCGCGGCCGCCACTATGGCGATCCGGGTTCGAATCCGGCCTAGGACTGTAATCATTTCAGTATCGCTGCACTGCGAGTCGTTACTCCAACTCTCCTGGGAGGGGAGTTGGGTGTATATGTCAGGTCACACCAATACCCACAGATTGGTCACATATAAGCCCTGTTCGTGCCTTGTTAGAACTGGTTATGAGAAAGATGAATGGTTTTATATAACAACAGGAGTGAAACAAGGAAGTGTTTTGTCCCCATTATTATTCATAGCATATATGGATAGCATTATCAAAAAGTATAAACAGAGAATAAGATATCAAGGAGAAGGGGATGGAGATATACTTGTGTATGCAGATGACATTGCCTGCTGGAGTATCAACAGATTACAGTTAGAAAGAGCTCTAATTTGTTGGTAAAGATGCTTTAATGAGGCGGGACTAAGCATAAATATTCAGAAGACTGAAATACTAACCATCACAAGAGAAAATTATGACATTGCAGAAATAATGATCGAAAATGAAAATGTGGATAGGATATGTTCCTTTGAAGAAGCCACTCAGGCGAAACTAGTCAGAAATAAAAGTATTTCCCTCAGCCCGTGTTCCCTTTACCTCCTACCCGCATTCGTCACAATGTATACGAAAATGAAAACGTTAAAGGAGCACATTGTGTTAAGTATCTGGGAAGCGCATTTACAAAAGATGGATGCAAGAATAGAGAAGAGATAACTGAAAGAGCATCAAAGTACAGTAGAGGTGTCTGTGCCTAAAAGATATAAATGTACCTACAGAGGCAAAGAAAACTATTTTTGAATCCGCTTTGGTACCAATTTTAATGTATGCTGCTGAAAGCTGGACATTAACATCAAGGAACTGGAGCAGAATTCAGTCGGCAGAAATGAAAACGTTAAGAGCAATAGTAAATAAAACCAAAAGAGATCGAATTAGAAATGATGAAATACGAAAAAATGATTGGAGTAACTTCAATTAGAAGCAAAATAGAAAAGGCACAGCATATGTTGTTTGTGGTCTACATATGTACTTATCAATGCATATATATATACATATACGCATATGTATACATATACATATGTATATATATATATATATATATATATATATATACATATACGCATATATATATATATATATATATATATATATATATATATATATATATATATAAATAAAATCAACCACAATACACTTTAGAATTAAAATGCATTGTGGTTGATAAAAATGTATCTCAATTCACTGGGACCCATTCAGTGTTGTACAGTGAAGTGTGTTTATAAGACGTTCTTTTTCTACATCTATGTACAGTTTGTCTGAAGATGTAATATACGAAAGATCTTACAGTCTACGTTTTGAGTTTCTCCCGTGTTTTTTTTCTCTCGCAAATGTACCCCACGGTGATGTGAGGTTTCTGCATATATATATATATATATATATATATATTTATATATATATATATATATATATATATATATATATATATATATATATAATCTGTATAATGTTTTTTCTGGGAACTGAGTATTTTTGATGTGAAATATTTCAGTTTTGCAGCACCTGGTCAATACAGACTTTGATGTTTGCTAAAGGTTAGGAGACAGTTTTAAATACCTTAACTAAACTAAACAATTAAACTCATTAATGACTTTCATGTCTTGGTGTGCTGGTCTCGCATTCACTTAGTTGTGGGTTCGAATCCCGCACTCCTCCCCGATTCCCAGTGCCAGTGACTGTTAGTTACCTGTCTCAAGAGTTCCCAAAGCGTATGATAGGTCAAAGGTGACGGCTTCGGCCGCAGCTACTCAGCGCCTCCTGGCGTAGACTCTTCAAGACTCGCTTCGTCTGATACATACTACAACGGATTACAAAGGAAGAGAATGCCGACAGGAGACCTTCTGGTCCATAACTAGGTCGGATTTCGAAAAAAATAAAATAATGATAAATAAATAGATAAACAAACAAATAAATAAAAATCACAATAATATAATAATAGACATATAACTAATAATAAATGATAATCAAGCATATGATAATAAACAAACAGA
>NC_134790.1:16242151-16244651 GCF_046742065.1 Oratosquilla oratoria
GAATCACTTGCTACACAAGGAGATTGATAACTTACAAGTACTTTAGTTAGCACTCCAAGACCTCAATATTTGAGTTATTACTCCAAAACCCCAAGGCCGGCCTTTTGGGGGAAGTGTCCCAAGTGTGAAGGTGAGCCTCAAGGACAAGCCCTCCGAGCGTGAGATCCTTGAGAACGAGCTCTTTCTCGAGTGCGAGAAGGACATCGAGGAGGACGTGTTTACACTATCGCTGCAGATCTCAAGATTACGTAGTCGGAAGCGTTGAAATTACCTGAAGGAGATGAGAGTCGAGGGGGAGTGTCGAGGGGCGAGGGGGAGGGGGAGAGGGGGAGGTAAGTCTTTCTAGCCATGGGGGTGGGGGGAGGTTCTCTCCCTCTCAATTAAGGGGGAAGAGGCAGTGAGGAGGAGGAGGGGGAGGGGAGTGCAGGGAAGGGAGTGGGAGAGGAGGGGATGGGAGGGGGACAGAGGGAGTACAAAGGAGAAGCGTGGGAGGGAAGAGGATGGGAGGGGTAGTAGAAGGGAGTGCATGGGAGGGGCTGGTAGGGAGTGCGAGGGAGTAGTGGAGTGTTGTCATTGGGAAAGAAGTACTGGAATTTTTCATGTGTGGGATTTTGATAATTATGTGTGGGATTATGAACAATGGGATATTGACTATGGGAATTTGATTTGTGGGATTTTGATCAATGGGATTTTGGTCGCACAGCTCTCAATTACTTTAGTACTGGGTGGATTTTATTCATCTCGATAACATTCTCTTGATAATAAAGGAGATTCAAGTTCTGAAGCTGAATTCATGTGATCTCCTATGCAGGAAGTCTCGCTCCTTCGCTTAAAAATATTTAAGATAAAATGAAATTAAATTAAATAAGATATATGAAAAACTACTTTAACACCATCCATTGCTTATTTAGTAAAATTTCATGGCGGCTATCGCAGGAAAGTGCTTAAAGTCAATCACATTTCTGAAAGAATTGAGATTAAGGTTGGTGAGGTGACAGAGACCTCTGAAGCCGGAGGAAAACGTGGATGATGGGGGAGATGAAAGAGACAGGGGGGAGGGGAAACGGGGGAGGGGGAGGGGAAAGGATGACGAGGGGGAGGGGGGGAAGAGCTCTCAAGCTCCGTATACGAGAACAAGAGAGGCGGAGAACCAAGATCATTTGCACCGAAGGAGTTTGTGTATATTCCAGGCCACGTGTGTCGGGCCCGGGGTACAGGTCCAGACAACATGGGTAAGTACACTTGTGGGGCGTCGGGGGGTGGGGGGGGGGCGGTGGCTGGTCATCCCGGGGCGAGTAAACAAGATCTCGTTTTCTCTCTGGGAGGGGAAGAAAACGGGGCGTTGGTAACCACTTGGTGCGTCGTACTTTTGGATTTTTTCTGGGGTGGGGGTGGGGGTTTACGGGCATACAGAAAAGTGTATTACCAATCAATTTTATTTAGTTAAAGTTTGAACTGCGATGGATTAAGAATCTCCCATTAGCCCGGGGCGAGTAAACAAGATCTCGTTTTCTCTCTGGGAGGGGAAGAAAACGGGGCGTTGGTAACAAATTGATGCGTCGTACTTTTTTTTGGGGAGGGTGGGGGGAGGACGGGAATACAGGAAAGTATATTACCAATCAATTTTGTTTAGTTAAAGTTTGAACTGCGATGGATTATTAATCTCCTATTAGACAAAAATAAATAAATGAATAAATAAATAAATAAATAAATAAATAAAAAATAAACAAAGGTCTGGTAAGAAAAAAAAATCTTATCTGTCACCAAGATAAATGGGTCAGTCTTTCTATATCTGTCCATCTATAAACCTATCTATACATCTTCCCACTTGTTGAATGATTAACCTATCGATTATATGTATTACTCTAACTCTATATATACCCACATGGGGACTAGTAGATTTGTTGATGTTCGTTTTGTCCATGTAACTCCATGTAATTCCTCCAGTTCCTCCTCTTCCAACGTCTCATCCTCATCCTCCACATCCTCCTCCACCTCCTTCCTCGCCCTCCCCCTCCTTCACTTCTTCCTCATCTTCATCCATCTCCTCCTCCACTTCCTCGATCTCATCCTTCTCTGTTCTTCTATTCTTTCATAGGGGGCGTGGATTACACAGCTTTAATGCAGTCACGCATAAGGGGGGAAGGGTTGAATGACATCCACCTACGGACCAAAGACATATACATATACATATACATATACATATACATATACATATACATATACCAAAGGCTTTCTTCCCCTAAGGCATAGAAATCACTCCCATCCATTCCATCCCCTACCTACTCCACTCCCCTCTACCCTCTTCCCTCCCTCTTATCTTGGCACCTCCTGGATGACGGGTCATCTCTGCATCTTGTCCACTGCCCTGGGTCAGAGGCAGTGTCGCAAGACACAGCGCATCCACAGCAAGGCCGCTTCATTAATTCGGCGAGCCTCCCCCTCTCCGTCCTCTCATGTAAAAAAGGAGGGTTTTTTTTCCAGGGGGTGTTTTGTCAGG
>NC_134790.1:16249651-16262151 GCF_046742065.1 Oratosquilla oratoria
AATTTTATATCATTATATATATATATATATATATATATATATATATATATATATATATATATATATACATCACATAACATAATATTCCAGTTGTTAAACTATCTATTTTAATTGATTCATTGTTGTAATGCACCGCACACATTCGATCAAGTTCATTTTTGAACTTGAAGCTAAGTATGAAAAATTGGAGGCCACGAGACAGGACCCCACGAGCATTGCTCCTTTCCTGTACACCACAATTCGCTAAATACACCCTGGACCTGCCATTATTAAAAGGACAACGAGAAATATGTGACCTGATTTTAGCGTTCAGGTCATTAAAGGGAGTGGACAAACAAAAATGAGGAGACCACGAGGTCATGGGAACATGGTGAAAAGGACCACATGTGAAGATATGACCAAGTATGTATTGACCTTGGCTCTCACATGCACCCTGACCCAAGATACGAACCATGACAAACATTCCTTAAAAGTACTCCGTGGCAACAGCCCTGTTTTCTACACGACTATCGTATAATTTTCCTGCAGACTTCTCTTCCCCTCCCACACAAACCTATCCCGCGAATGCGGGTGGTCTGTCCTAAGCGGCCCATAGTCCCATTTTCCCGTCCAGATGAGTAAACTCTATGGACAAAATCGATCGTACATTTCAAGATAGAACCATAAACGAACTTCAAGTTAGGTCTAATAAATGGACAATAAGAGACGGGACCCCCACGAGCGTGGATCATTTTTCTGTATACTGGAATGAGAAAATTACAATTAGTTTATATGCATGTGATCGTCGTACCATCTCTTGTATGACAACGGGCGTCCCTTGTGCCTCGCCTCTTGTGTGTGTGTGTGTGTGTGTGTGTGTGTGTGTGTGTGTGTGTGTGTGTGTGTGTGTGTGTGTGTGTGTGTGTGTGTGTGTGTGTGTGTGTGTGTGTGTGTGTGTGTGTGTGTGTGTGTGTGTTTCACCATGATCTTGCGTCACGTGTTGAACTCGTGATCGACAGCTATTTCCCTCCCGGAAGAGAGCTCAGAGCTCATATATGACCGATCTATGGGTAATGCTGTGGCCTTACATGCACACCCACCCAACTACCCGCCCACGAAAGTTGAAGTAACGACTCGCAGCGCAGCAATACTGAAAATATGTCAGCCCTCGGACCGCTGTAGCAGTGGTTGAGAATGCTACCATTGCGCCGCGCGCGCGCGTGTATATGTGTGTGTGTGTGTGTGTGTGTGTGTGTGTGTGTGTGTGTGTGTACACGTCATGGAAGTTACACTGTCCTAGAATAGGAATAGTAACCTTCGTTACAGAAGAATTAACCAAAGTGGACTTAACCCAACTCCTTACCGAAAGTGTGCTTAACAGCTGCAGTCTGGAAGACCACTTGAGAGGATGCAAAAAGCTTGGGAAGGAAAAATTCTTGATCCGAATATTTCCTTTCAAGAACGAAAACAGATAATGAAGATGACGGAATCCAAGATGGACCATAAACGAGCCTCAAATTAGATTGGATGAATGGAGAATAAGAGACAGGGACCCACGAACGTAGAGTATTTTTCTGTATATTTGAATGAGGAAATTACGATTAGGTTATACACATGCGCGCGCGCACACACACACACACACAAACTTACACACGCAAACACACACACAAGTACACACACACAAACACACACACGCAAACACACACACGCAAACACACACACGCACACACACACACACACACACACACACACACACACACACACACACACACACACACACACACACACACACACACACACACACACACACACACACACACACACACACATAGGGTTGCTCGTGCGGTGGTAGCATCTTGGAATGTTGACTCAGCGATCTCGAAATCTATCTTTGATCAGGGCTTGAGCGAGCAATTTGAATGTGAATGTGTGTGTGTGTGTGTGTGTGTGTGTGTGTGTGTGTGTGTGTGTGTGTGTGTGTGTGTGTGTGTGTGTGTGTGTGTGTGTGTGTGTGTGTGTGTGTGTGTTCACCATGGTCTTTGGATCACGCGTTGGACTCGTAATCGACAGCTATTTCTCTCCCGGAAGAGCTCAGAGCTCCTATGACCGATCTATAGGTAATGCTGTGACCTTACACGCACACACACCCCAAACTCCCCTCCCACGAGAGTTGGAGTAACGATTCGAAGCGCAGCGGTACTGAAATTATTTCAGCCCTGGGTAGGATTCGAACCCGGACCGCTGTAGTGACAGTCGGGGACTCATATGAGCTATTGAGCTCTCATCCGGTAAGGTAAAATCTGTTGGTCACGGGTTTAGCACGTGGTTCAAGGCTGGTTAATGACCGAAGGCTCACCGTAGCCCTTCTTCCGGGGACGAAACAAAACAAAAAATTCGTCGTCATTATAAAGTTCTTCTTAGATGGCAAAATCTCTCTCGCTCTCTTTCTCTCTCTCTCTCTCTTTGTCATGCTTTCGGTGTTGTCTGGATGTCTTGCCCCGCCCCCTCTCTCTCTCTCTCTCTCTCTCTCTCTCTCTCTCTCTCTCTCTCTCTCTCTCTCTCTCTCTCTCTCTCTCTCTCGCTCTCTCTCTCTCTCTCTCTATATATATATATATATATATATATATATATATATATATATATATATATATATATATATATATATATATATCTATATATATATATATATATATATATATATATATTTCTCCTTTTTTTGCCATGCTTTCGGTTTTGCCTGGATGCCTTACCAACCTCTCCCTCCCTCTTTCTCTCTCTTTCTCGCTCTCTCATTTCCTTAGCTATCAGCCTGAACCAGCGAGTTTATCTTAACTTTAGTAAGATTAGAATTCATGGAAATAATCTGGATACCAAGAAGATATTGTATTACTACAACTCTTATGGTTATTTATCTATTTTTTTTTTTTTAATTTTCTTCATTATTCATTTACATAGCATAAATTATCGGTTGTTTAAAAAAACTGTCAGACAACTTTATGGATGGGGATGACAGGTGGTAATGAACATGGAACTGCCTAGTGCAGGCCTTATGGTCTTTTGTAGTCTCCTTGATTCTTGTTATGTTCTTATTTTAGAAAGGAAATCTTTTAATCAACAAATTTTCCTTCTGAACCATTTGCATCCTAACAAGTGGTCGTTGGGTTCTGGCAAACTCCATGTATATATATATATATATATATATATTATATATATATATATATATATATATATATATATATATATTATATACATATATATATATATATATGTATATATTATATATATATACATGTGTATATATGTATGTATATATATATATATGTGTGTGTGTGTGTGTGTGTGTGTGAATTGTAAGAATGGTAAGACACGATTGGGAACAAGAGACTTTATTCCTGACCGGTTTCGCCTTTGAGGACTCTTCCCAATCGTGTCTTTCCATTCTTACCATTCATACACCTGTCATGATGACACGATATATATATTTATATACAGTATATAATGTATATATATATATATATATATATATATATATATATATATATATATATCACCTTTTCTCACCATACACCAGGTAGGGCGATGCCCTGTCAGCGATGATGCCTCACGAAGTCCCTCCACAAGTCCCTATCAGCATACAGCTGCACACTCTCCACCTCTTCCATAGTTCTTTCTCTTGACTCTGTGGCTTGTCTGCTACCGTCTCTCCATCTCTTCCTGGGTCTTCCTGTTGGACGCTTTCCTTGTGGCTGCCACTGGTATATATGTATATATATATATATATATATATATATATATATATATATATATATATATATATCACAACTAACACCACAGTCGGACGAGTTAAGTAAGTGAAAGTCTATTTCGATTGCTAACTGCAATCCTCTTCAGTAGTACCGAAGAGGATTGCAGTTAGCATTCGAAATATAGTTTCGCTTACTCAACTCTTTCTTTCGTCCGAGTGTGGTGCTAGTTGATTTAAGAATGTCTTACTATATTTCTCACCGGTGATATATTTGTATATATATATATATATATATATATATATATATATATATATATATATATATATATATATATGTATATATATACATACATACATATATATATATATACATACGCACACACACACACGATACACTTGATAGCAATAGTGGTAGCGTTCGCAACTGCTAACCCAGCGGTCAGTTTCGCTGCGCTGTGAGTCGTTACCCCAACTCTAGTGAGCGCAGAGTTGGGTGTGCGTGAACATAACATAAGGACCTAAGAATGAAGGAGACTGCAAGAGACCATAAGGCATGTAAGGTCCCAGCATTACCCATAGATCAGTCATGTATGAGCCCTAAGCTCTCTTCCGGGAGGGAAATAGCTGTCGATCACGAGTCCAACTCGTGATTCAAGACCATGGTGGATCACACACACACACACACACACACACACACACACACACACACACACACACACACACACACACACACACACACACACACACACACACACACACACACACACGGCATTCCCCGCCCGCTGCCACATAAGGTATGACGATGGTATGACGATCCCATTGGTGGAATGACAAGAACGCGCGGGTGGCATGACCAGGTGACTGTTCCAGGAAATCCCAGGTGCCGTTCGTTTCCACTGGACCAAGAAAGCCGGAGAAGGTGAAGGGGGGAAGGGGGGGAAGGGGGGGAGAGGGGAAGGTGGGGGGAGGGAGTAGGGTGGTGGATGGTGAAAAGGGAGGCGAGGGTGAGTAATACTTTCTGTAATGGGAGAATGTGTGTGCGAGATTCACCATGGTCTTGGATCACGCGTTGGACTCGTGATCGATAGTTATTACCCTCCCGGATGAGAGCTCAGAGTTCATGTGTGTGTGTGTGTGTATGTGTGTGTGTATGTATATATATATATATATATATATATATATATATATATATATATATGTGTGTGTGTGTGTGTGTGTGTGTGTGTGTGTGTGTGTGTGTGTGTGTGTGTGTGTGTGTGTGTGTGTGTATTCACTTGGTCTTTGGATCACGTGTTGGACTCGTGATCGACAGCTATTTCCCTCCTGTGTGTGTGTGTGTGTGTGTGTGTGTGTGTGTGTGCGTGTGTGCACACACGCGCGTGTGATTCGTAAGCACTGTCCGCAGCCAAGGATCGAACAAAACGAAATCACTTACCAATCTCTTTCGTCTCGCGTCTGAGCATTAGGATCAAACTGGAGACCTTTAGTATCAGAGGTTCGAATGGGCGACCTATTGGCCCATGAGATCGTCGAGTTTGCACGAGATGCCCGTCTCCCGGCGAGGGGAGGAGGAGGGGGGGAGGGGGAGAGGTTGAGGCGACGACGGTCAGAACAGAATGAGACTAGAATATATCAAGGACATTTTCGAAACAGGAAAGGGGTTGGGGAAAACCGAGCTGGCCAGCGATAAGACCACCCTTACCGACCATGATGCTATGCCAAACTATTCTCATTTGACGCTAAACTAGTTTCATTTGGCGCCAAACTCGTCTCTTTTGGCGCCAAACAATCACCCTCCCACGCGTCGTCACAATGGGCCAAGCTAGTCTCATTTGGCGCTAAACTAGTCTCATTTGGCGCCAAACTATTCTCAGTTGGTGCCAAACTGGTCTCATTTGGCGCCAAACAATCCCCCTCTCCCACGCGTCGTCACACTAAGCCAAACTAGTCTCATTTAGTGCCAAACAATCACCTCCTCCTACGCGTCATCACACTATGCCAAACTAGTCTCATTTGGCGCCAAACAATCACCCCTCCTACGCGTCGTCACACTAGTCTCATTTGACACCGATCACCCCTCCTACGCGTCGTCACACTATGCCAAACTAGTCTCATTTGGTGCCAAACAATCACTCCTGCTACGCGTCGTCACACTATGCCAAACTAATCTCATTTGGCGCCAAACAATCACCCCTCCCACGCGTCGTTACACTGAGCCAAGTTAGTCTCATTTGGCGTCAAACAATCCCCCCTCCCACGCGTCGTCACACTATTCAAAACTAGTCTCTTTTAGCGCCAAACAATCACCCTCTCCCACGCGTCGTCACACTATCCCAAACTAGTCTCATTTGGCGCCAAAAAACCATCCCCTCCCACGCGTTGTCACGCTATGCTGAACTAATCTCTTTTGGCGCCAAACAATCCCCCCCCACCCCCGTTCCACGCGTCGTCACACTATGCTCAATGCTATCAACCTGGGGACGAGTAAAGTCATGGATTAGTATCTTATTTTACAGTTTATGTTCATCATTCACCATTTTCAGTTCCAGAACGCCCTTCAAACAAAAATACTTTAGTCTGTTTTTCGTTATTGGGTTCTGTCATTTCTTTCAAATCTAATGAGTATATACGAGTATTCTTAAGCATATAATCTCCTATCATGTTGCTTATTTTCAATTCTTTATTTTTCATTTATCTACTAGTTTTTATCTATCATCTAATTATTTATTTATCTGTTTATTTAGTTATCTATCTATCTATTAATTTATCTTAATTCATTTATCTATTCATTTATCTATCTACGTATTGTGATTTATCGTGGACCGTCATTCAGTCAATGCTCTTTTGATGCATTTCTAACTTCGAAACACTTAACTTTCCTTGATCTTATCATTTTTGAAGTGATAATACATATTTCGAGCAGTCAATATCATACGAGAGAAGATCAATATCCTGATGGCATCTTCAGCACGATCAGTTATTGTCACTTTCTAGAACTCCAGGCTTAGTGATTCAGAGAAAACCTTTTGAGATGAAAAAACAAACAGGCATATTACGCCACGTGACGTCACAACACCTCCCATTGCATCACGTCACACTGGGGAATGGGGAAAACACGCGGACGACGCCATATCAACACACGTTTCGTAATGGCGTCCTGAAGCTTGATGCGTTTTTGTTTCTTCTGGACGACGAAGACGACGACGACGACAACAACAGCGACTGTCGTCCGCTTACTAAAGAAATCTACATTTTCAAACTGACTTTCCTACTTGATAACAACTGAAGTTGACAAACAAAAGACGAATGGGGATTTTACTCTTGATTAATCCGGGACATTAGGACATCAAATAGGAATAAGGTAAATGGGCACAAGACCTTTCTATGAGGAGAACAGATAATATGTTAATTAGATCGTCAGCCAATTGGCTATTTGAGTACTTGAGCACTTGGCTGTTTCATTGCTTTAGTACTTAAATACTTAAGTGGTATTTGGTTACTTGGGTGCTTGAATACTTGATCATTAGAATATTAGAGTATTAGTGTTAGAGTATTAGAATATTGAATTATTAGAGTATTAGAATATTAAAGTATTAAAGTATTAGTATTAGAATATTAGATTATTAGAGTATTAGAGTACCAGAGTATCAGTGTATTAGCGTATTAGAATACTAGAACATCAAAGTATTAGAATATTAGAGAACTACAGTACTAGAGTATTAGAATATTAGGATATTAGGATATTAGAATATTAGAATATTAGGATTTTAGGCTATTAGAATATTAAACTATTAGATTACTAGACTATTAGAGTATTAGAGTATTAGGGTATTAGAATCCTAGAGTGCTAGAGTACTTGAATATTAGACTATTAGAGTATTTAGAGTATAAGAATATTTGAGTACTTGAGTATTTGAGTATTGTTTAATCAGAGGAAGGACTACTTTCAAAGAATTAACACTGACATTTTATCATCAAATATATCTAATAATGGGCATGTACATCTGTACATAATCTGAAAAATAAAAGAAGAGTTAAAATGCATATTATATAAAAGATATGTGAGTTTCTGTCCTTTCATTTCATTGAGGCTGCGAGCTTACGTCTTGTGAGTTTTTGTGACGTCACCAATCGGGTAATTATGTCGATGCGGGAGGCTCTCAGGTCAAGTGGAACTTGGGTCAAAGTCATGTTTGGTCGAATCAAAGGAACAGACACAATGTACACCTGGAGCTTGCGCAATGACATGGTATAGGAGATTAAGACTTCTTCTACCGAGAGTATTATGGATCTCGCTCCCAGTATTTTTTTTCATAACAATAGTTTATCATTTATAGACATTTCCAAAGTGGTAAAGAATGATATGTGTTCGTTTCAAGGTCTAGCGATTTTTTTTTTTTTTTTTAAGAATGACGAAAGTAACCTCGGCCAATCAGCGACGACGCTAGGGAAAGGATGAAGACAGGCTCAGCCAATCAAGAACGAATTAATAGGAAGGAGGCGGGGCCTAAGTGACAAGACGGCTGACGAAGACATTCAGTTAATCGACAAAATTATTGATTAAACTTGAAAAAATAATTTGCGCTTATTTTCTTAGGCAGTCAATGGGTAACCTGATTTGTTAAGCATTGTGATATCTCAAAATAACTTTTCATTTTACTGATGGGAAATGGTTTAGACGTGAACTTGAACGCTCGGCAATTACTGTAATTATCGTTACCTGCCACAGGTGTTGACCTCTTATGCTTTACCTCCCCCACCCCCACCTGGGTGACCTCACCTCTGATGTATAAATGGCCTTTGCGGGATCCCACATGTTCATAATCTGACGGACCTCTGCACTGCACAAAACCCTCCTACAGGAAGAACCTCGTCTAGTGGAGACAAAAACCTCGCTCACGACTCCTACAGGATGAGGACCTCCGCTTTAGGCATTCTCCTCTTGCTTGTGGCCTTCGTCACGCTTGTTCCTGATGGCGGGGACGCCCGCCCCGCCGAAGAGAGTTCCTCCTCCAGCGGTATGTTCTCAAGACCTATCCTCCCAGCACCCTTCTGGGGTCCCCGGGGTCTCTTGGGCGAGATCGATAGCTTCTTCGTCAGTATCCTACCCACCATGACCCGGCCCCCGGCCAAGTTCGAGCCCTACAGCATCATGGGCGTGCCCGTGGTACCCGGAGAGCCCGCGAAGCCTATCAAGGTTAGCATCCTCGATCTCATACGTCATCCTCGAAGAAGACCCAGTGTGAATGGTGAAGGGTTACCTTTCTAGTGATACAAGTGTGAGATATAAAATTCATCCGTGGCCTTGGATCACATGATAGACTCGTGATTGACAGTGATCACCCTCTCGGATGAGAGCTCACCTATGGCCCGATCTATGTAAAATGCTGCGTTCCTATTATTTGTGTGCAATTATATAAGTTAATATAATATTTGTAAAACATCGCGTTTTATTTACCTACGTGGTGCCTTGTACCTGTCCTATACTCCTTGTATCGTGTTCATGTCCTTGCACATAAGGCAAAGGTGCCTTTCGGCGCTTCACAGAATTCGCGTGGGCTTGGTATTATAAAAAAGAAGGGGACAAGAAATTATTTAAATTGTTTTGAAAGAAAATCCATTTTATAAACATTTTGATTGTTTAAAACGCCAAGTCTGGGCGTTCTACCAAAGATACGTTCGCAAGTAAATAAGTGAATAAAAAAGTTAAAATAAAGAAAATAAACGATAGAAATACAAGGTGATAACGAAAATAAAATAATATATGGTAATAATGAAATCTATTCGTGCCCATTAGGAAGCGGTCGATGACGTCATGTCGAAAATTAGCAATCCGGCCTAAAATACATGAGGACTTAACGCACGCACACACACACACACACACACACACACACACATATATATATATATATATGTATATATATGTATATACCTTAAATGACATAATTTTCTCTGTACTTGATAAAAATTAATTGACGATAACCATTTGAATATTCAAAAAACACAGGCGGTTAGGTGTGATATTTTTTATTATTTTGAATGAAAATTATACATTTATATGAATGTTATACAATTACAATTTTCATATGTATGATCGCCCATCCACGTGAGCGTCAGTGCATGCGTTGTACGTTTGCACATGCGCCCTCAAGGTCTCCTAACGGTTGCTATGGAAACGAGCAATTTGAAATCCAAGGCAACCTCAGGCCAAATCTTTTCGATTAATTATACCCATGGGTAAGGTTGGTATAATATTTTCTTTGAGTATTGCATTGTTTCTAATTTGTGTAAAGTGTGGATATTTGTGGAAAAATACCAAGGGTCGTTTTATCGGGGTTCTGTCATTACCCGCCATCGAAATGAGATTTGAATAAAGGACCAACTATTCTCTTATGTAATCGCATCCGTTTCCATATTTTACGCACTAAATTCGAGCTACTTTTGGTTATCTATATTTTCATTTTATTATTCAACCAAATCAAGTTATTTCGTCATTTATATTTTTATTTTATTAGATTATTTCATGGAGGCAAGGCATGTGTACGTAAAGATAAAGAATATAACTGTTGAACGACAATATCTACATTTCTTGAATAGTTTCCTTTCTTCTGTCCTAAAAATAAATGAATAAATAAATATAAAATAACGAAATTTGTTCAGTTCATATACGCTGAAACTATTCATTAAAAATATATACCAAAAAGAAACAACATATAAGGACGGAATCTTTGAGCACGACGTTTCGATTGGTTAAACTTTTACCAAAATACTTCGAAAAAATATTAATATTTGTATTCGAACAAAAGTACCTCAATGACTATTGCATTTTTCCCTTTCAGTTTTCCCTAATTTCGTTACGTGTACCTTTTCTCAAGACTATCAATGCAATTAAACACGTTTCTACGCTTTTATCAAATCATCGTTCTATCAACTCACAGGGTAGTTGCTCACAAGGAAAGTGAAAAAGTGGAAAAAAGTGAAAACGTCCACACAATATTTATCCACAATTTTTGTTCATTAATCATGATATTATTATTTTATTTATTTATTCTTTATTTATTTGTATTCAGAATGGGAACAGAGTAGGGAAGAAGTAAGGTTACATACAACTGCCCTAAACTGCATAAGCTCGCTTGAATTACTAGTCAAAAATAACGTAAAAATAAAAGTAACAAATTCATCCCAGTGGACAATACATTAGACAAATAAGTAAGTAAACATAAGTAAATAAATAAATAAATATAATAGATAGATAAACAAATAAATAGACAAATATAGATAGATAAATAAACAAATAAGTAAATAAATATAGATAAATAAATAAGTAAATAAGTAAATAAATAAATATAAATTTATAAACAAACAAATGAATAAATAAAAAAGTAAATATAGATAGATAAATAAATAGGTAAATAAATTAGCATAAATAAATAAACAAATAAATAAATACAGATAAATAAATAAAACAATAATCAAACAAATATAGATAAATAAATAAATAAATAAATATAAATAAATTCACAAACGGAAAATGCGTTCAGCCTTCTTACGACCATCGAGGTGCCCCGGAGACGAATGAAATCGTCTGGCGGAAGAGGGGTAAAAGGACCATCCGGTGCGGAAGGGCCCCCTGAGAGTTTGACGTCACGGTGACGCATTACTGCTATGACGATGACCGTGACGTCACGAAGCAACGATGCGTATCACACGAACCTAATAGTATGGTATACCCTTAGCAGTAATAAAATCAATAAAGCCATCTATCTTAAACACACACACACACATATGTAGATATATATATATATATATATATATATGCTAATAAGAACACGGGTACGTGTGTTCACTTATGCAAAGTAGACCACTTGGAAAAGAAACTAACGAAGCAGAGCGCTTTCGTATATTACATCTTCAGTGCACTGAAGATGTAATATAAGAAAGCGCTCTGCTTCGTTAGTTTCTTTTTCAAAGTGGTCTACTTTGCATATATGTATATATATATATATATATATATATATAATATATATATACATTCTCTTGTAGATATACGAGGTTGAAGGCTAAAGAGGATTCATTATTGATTATCTTATTGCGTTTTGTAGCTTCAACACAAAGCACAATCTTTCTATCTTCAGAGTTGACAGATCTTAATAATTCTCCGAATGTTCCCGACGTTACGGGGTGCCGGTTTAGTATGTGGCCTACCTCTTTGAAACTGGTTTATTATGTGGCGTACCCTATTTGAATGTGTCCTACCTCAGGAAAATTTTGAAACAAACAACAATACTTTGAAATTGTTTTCATTTAATAATTAAAAAGCAATTTATTAACAAGTCATACAAAAATTTCTTGGATATCCTGCAAAATGCATAGAAATAAGTCGCCATCAGGTCCCTTTAAATACCGCCAGCAGTATTCATCAAGATGCACCTTGGAAGTGATGAAAAGGGACTCCACGCTTTTTCTTCAGAATGTCTATTTTACTTTCCATCCACGATCTTTCAATTTTTTGAGTATGAACGCCAGTAGCTGAATCAACATAGTGGTGTTGATGGTTAATTAACGGTCGCATGATGAAATCCTACTTGCTGTAGTTGACGATAAGCGGCCCACTCATCGGAGTGGATTTCCGAACCAACTTCCACTTCCCTTTGGACCTTTATTAAACAGTGATGACAAAGGAATCACAGACGGAGAACTGTTATTACTTAAAGATTACAAACTATATATACTGCAAAGCTTGGCCCGTTCCTCGGTGCGTCGAATAGGTAGGCCA
>NC_134790.1:16269651-16274651 GCF_046742065.1 Oratosquilla oratoria
GGTAAGGGGTGTTTAGGCCTTGTTCTTCCTTACTATTAAATCACAGTCAACAGCAATTAGTCCGGCCTTATTTGAAATATTCTGTTTCTTTGTGATCGCCGAATCTCATTGATGACGTTAACAGATTGAAAAGACTAACGATCTAAAAAACTCATATCAAATATGAAAAACAAATCATACGACAACGGCCTAAAGCATTTCAACCCATTTTCCTTTAAACCAATATTCTCGTGGGAGCTGATAACATTAAATTTTATAATGGTTTCACAGTAAACACTAAACATACAAGGATTAATGATCTCATGTTTTCAGGATTTGGGTTTAGCATAGACAAGAAATAACAGTCTCAAGCTGTCAGCACGTAGATTTAATTTGAGAGTGGGTAGGAACAACCGTGTAGTTAATGAGTGGAATAAACTTCTGCTCAGGCGGTGCAGTGCAGTACGGTTTGTTTCAAAATTTATTTAGATAAACATCTAAGCAATATACGGTAATCCCAGACCATTGTTTGGTTCGCTTGTTTATCCATTTCTTAGTTTAAGTAACCATTCTTAGCATCCGATGTAGTTTTGCACCAAAAGGCTTCCTGTTGGTACGGTCCTTCCCTTGCAAAATTTTGTAAATAGGTAAAAATTATATCACTTACCGTGTGGTAATTCAATGAACTAAATTCTATGTTGGATAGATTGCATGTAGAACGATGTTATAAAATTCGGTTAGATAAGAGACCTATGCGACATGACGTCATGTCTGGAGTTGCTTATTTCGTTTATTTGTTTATTTATCGGTTTGTTGGATTATTTATTAGTCTGTTTTTTTGTTTTGTTTTGTTTTTTGTGTACCCTAACTCCTTATAGCACGATTTATTGGTGCAATTAATTGTAAATTCAACTTAGATGGAATAGACTTAGTAACCATGTGATGAGCGTAAACTATCGATTGTTTTGAGAGAAAGTTAGATAACTTTATGGATGGGGATGATAGGTGGTAATTGACATGGAACTGCCAAGTGTAGGCTTTATGGTCTCTTGCAGTCTCCTTCATTTTTATATTCTTAAGTACTTACTTCAATGGTTTATATAATCTATGTTGTCTGACGAATTTCCGGCAGATTTAGATAAATGGGCCTATGCTGAATCTCAGCATTTTGATCAGGAAAACTGTGTAAAAAGTTTGAGTAGGGAAAATGTCATAGACAAAAATAAATGAATAAATAGATCAAATGAAATCAAATAAGATAAAAAGATTAATGAATAAATAGATGAATGAATGAATAAATGATAAAGATAACAAGTGAAATATGAAAACAAAAAAATAAGACGAATAGTCCATACATCATCACATCGTGAAGCTATGTCTAGTAAAACCCCTGAGAGAATCACTGAGAAGATTAAGAATGGAAACGGGGAAACATGAAAATTGGGAGAAAGGGTTGATTGGGTGGGTGAGTGGGTAAGTGGGTGGGTGATTGGGTGGGTGAGTGGGTAAGTGGGTGGGTGATTGGGTGAGTGGGTGGGTGATTGGGTGAGTGGTTGAATGAGTGGGTGGTGCTGAGAGCTTTAGGGGATCATTTGGATCTAAAGGTTCCCATTGAAGCCTGGTGATAAAGACGTCTGAACGAATAAAGTGCCGAGATTAAAATGATAAACACTCCATTAACAATCGTGAAAAAAAAGTTGACAAAAGTTTGAAAAAAGAAAAAACGAGAACATAATCATTGCCGTAAATATTTTCGAAATAGATAGATAATATGCAATATATAGAAAATGAGTGAATCAATGAATGTAGAAGAATAAATAGATAAATAATACATAAATAGATTGATGAATAAACAAATTAACAAACAAAACTATGAAATAGTTTATCCAAAAAATACGTTTAATTTGAGCATGAATGACTTAATAAGCAATTCCTGTGTATTATAAAATCCTGACAAATAACAGATCGTGTGTTAATTTTTAAATGAAAAATATACAAAACATTAATAAAAACAAACATATATTAGTATATATTGAAATACGCAATGACTTACTCTTGGGAAATTTTAACAAACCTAATGAGACTCGAACGCTTGTTGTGTACAATTACTTCAACATGAAAACTGTAGCAGCTGTGGGCTACAGTGAGAAGAAAAGTGCGTTCAGGAGTTCGTTCGTAAGATAAAATTCAAGAGATTTTACATGCGGTCAGGTGCCGATATATATATATATATATATATATATATATATATATATATATATATATATATATATATATATATATATATATATATATATATACCGCGTGGGTAGTCACCCGTGGTGCGTAATTACATAATTGCACTAGATTAGGTTAGGTCGGGTCAAGCAGGTGTGTGTGGCTAGCGCGTCAGGTCTAGACGTGTGGGCGAGACAACGTGTGCACCACGCTAGGTGGTTGTCGTGGTCTGTACAACCCATTCATTAATGAGGCCGTGCCTTATGATCGCAATGACCCGTACGTTTACGGTGCAGTAATACCACAGAGAAACGAAGAAAAGATGATGCAGTTGTGACATGTTATCTGTGACCAGTACGATATTGTAAAGTACTGTGTTAGGTTCTTTTTTCCGTAATTGTATAATTGCAAAGAAAATGACATACACACATACATGTATATATGTATATGTATATGTGTATGTATATATATATATATATACATATACATACACACACACACACACACACACACACACACACACACACACACACACACACACACACACACACACCAACACACACACACACACACACATACATATATATATATATATATATATATACATATACACACACACTATATTATGTACATATATATATATATATATATATATATATACATGTATATATACATATATATATATACTGAGCGAGCGCAATAAATATAAATATAATAGCCCGGTGGCACGAAACAAAATGGGTCAATACTTGCTAATGTGAAATAAATCAAAGAAAATAAAGAATAAAGTAAAATTAAATAAGATAAATAAACAAGTAAATGAATAGATAAATAAATGAATACATCAGTGAAAAAAATCAATAAACAGACAAACAATTATATAAATGAATAAATCGTTAAATAGATAGACGTACTTTCACTATGAACAGAAGAATATTTTTTTCAAAGCACGGGTACCAACCTTTCCGATACGTCAGTCGTCGCATTGCAGCCATGGAATAAAGATTATTATTGATTAGTTTACCGGTGCTTCTATCCTTTTGGCCCTGGAAAAAGACTTTTTTTTTCTTGATATTTTGTCGTCGTCGTCCTTTTTTAAGTGTATAAAAGTCCTTCCCAGCCCTAAGTTGTTTGTTTTCAAAATCTTGATAGTTTGGTGCTTAATTTCACATTTTACATTCACAGTTTAGAATTTTTCAATTCTTGATCAGAGCTTCTCTCGGGAAAAAAATCTAGAATTTTCTTGAGTTGTTCAGATTCGAAAATGTCTTTTAAGTCATCTGGGAGTATGTGTCTTAAGACCCGATTTCCAAATGTTCTGTTTCCTGTTGTCTTATTGGAGCGTGATTCAAACATTCTTTGTTTATCTTAAGGTGGCGGCACACTAAGTATTTCTCGATAGCATGCTACTTGCTTTTGCTATTTCGTATGAGCAGGAACTACTTCAGTTACGATCTTTTATTTTTTTTTGAAATGTCAAAATGTCAAATTATTCTCGCGTCATGTAGGGAGAAGCTGAATGATAAACTAAGAGATGTTACATCTAAAATATGAATGTTATACACTAATGTTGAGATATTCTTACGGAAGTCTAGAATGTTGTAACCGAAGTCGTTTCTACTCAAACCAAGTAGCATGCTAGCGAGAAATGCTAAGTGTGCCGCCTCCACCTCCGACTCGAAAAATGGCTGCGCGTTTGATAGGATTCATTCTATCTTCCAAATACTTGGGTTTATAGCCTTATCATTTTGTAAGTGAGAAGAGGCATATCTTTTACACGATTCTTGCTTTTACTGGGGGCAAGAGGGAGTCAGCCTGTTCTGCTAATTTTTCGTTCTCATGTCTAGCAGCTTTATTTGGTATAATTTGTGATCTAAAAATAAAATTTTGTGGTCTATAGTATATACATTTATGGTCGTCTAATTTTGAATTTATTTGATTATGAATCAGCATTTCTGCTGTGTCGCTATATATATATATATATATATATATATATATATATATATATATATATATATATATATATATATATATTATAAATGCAACATGTCTGAAAATAAAATATTATGGTCTGTTGTATATAAATTTATGGTCGTCTAATTTTGAATTTATCTGCTTATAAATCAACATTTCTGCTGTGTCGCTATATATATATATATATATATATATATATATATATATATATATATATATATATTATATATATAATATATTGTATATTTATATATACATATATATATATAAAATAAAATGCAACATTTCTGAAATGATATTTAAGAGTTTACTGTATTCGACGTTTCTTCATAGTTATTATCAGTTATCTTATCAATTATCAAACCCACGTTTCTCACTGATGTTAATAGCCACTTAAGCTGAAGGAATTTTTATTTTCTTAGCTTTCTTTATATTTTCTCTTATACATTCATGTTTTTCTTCATTTTCTTTATCCATCTGGTTCATCATATCAAACATTAATCGCTGTATCTCTTTTAGTATCAATGATATTGGAAATTGGGAAATAATAATGGGTATCTTCAGCATGTATTTATTTTTTATTTTTTATCTTTTTTTTTTTTTTTTTTTTTTAGCATTCGAGTATATGTTGAGTATGTTGGATCTCCCATACTTCCTTGTAACACGCCTTTATTTAGTTTTCTTGATTTTTATGTCTCTTTTGAAATAGCTTTACTTACTTGACTATTCCAAAATTAACATTCCAAGTATCTTAAGGAGTACTCACCAATATTCTAATTCTAGTCCTGGTGGTATCAAATATTGCACTAAGATTATACATGATCACAGTT
>NC_134790.1:16282151-16309651 GCF_046742065.1 Oratosquilla oratoria
TCTCACCCGCCCCTTGTAACTCTCCTTTACGTGATTCCTCTCCTCTCTCTCTCTCTCTCTCTCTCTCTC
The DNA here is from genome assembly GCF_046742065.1 of Oratosquilla oratoria. NCBI lineage: Eukaryota > Metazoa > Arthropoda > Malacostraca > Stomatopoda > Squillidae > Oratosquilla > Oratosquilla oratoria. The sequence continues at coordinate 16,282,221 of NC_134790.1, forward strand.
TCTCTTTCCTTCTCCATTACGCAAAGGCTACCCTCCTTCCCATTTCCCACGAAGAGGCTACCCCCGGTGTAAACAAGAACAGGTCCGTTCACTTTGATAAGTAAAGAAACATTATGACGTCATGAGGAGGTGCAAAAGTCCTCTTTCTCTTCCTCCTCCTCCTCCTCCACCTTGTCCCGTTTCCTCCTCCTCTTCGTTCTGGTCCCTCTCACACTCGTTCTCGACCCAACTTGCCTCCGTTGTCCTATGTCACCCTAATATCTGTCCCAGGTCACCCTTGCTCTCACCTCACCCTCGGCCTTGACACTCCATCTGCCTCTCAAGTGTTACCATTTTCTGTCTTCCTCTCCCTTCCTCCTTCTCCTCCTCTTCCTATGACATGTTACAAAGTCTTGTGTCACGTCTTGGTGTGACAATTTCTGTTACGACATTGGGGAAAGATTATCTTGGGCAACATTTTCCTCTCCCTATCTCTCTCTCTCTCTTTATCTCTTTCTCTCTCCTTATCTCTTTCTCTCTCTCTCTTTCCTTCTCTCTCTCTCTCTCTCTCTCTCTCTCTCTCTCTCTCTCTCTCTCTCTCTCTCTCTCTCTCTCTCTAATATGGTTCCTCCTCTCTTCATTCTTTTTTTCTGAGTGATTCCTGTGTTTAACCGACACTCCTGCGCTCTCCATTTTTCAACTATTTATCCTGATTTTCGAACTTGCCAAAGGAACACCAACATGACATTAATCATTTGCTCATTTCCTTTTCATTTCTGTGGTTTTCGATACTCTGTGTGTGTTTGTCTGTCTGTGTGTGTGTGTGTGTGTGTGTGTGTGTGTGTGTGTGTGTGTGTGTGTGTGTGTGTGTGTGTGTGTGTGTGTGTGTGTGTGTGTGTGTCTGGAGGTCATTCTCCCGTTTTCTTTGTATCTTCAATTGGACCTCAAAACCTTCGAAGACGATTCCATTTCCCATGTGAACGAAATCGCCTGACGCCATATTGACACCCGGGAACTCCCCTCGGGTGAATAAAATCTCCTGGCGACAGAAGGAATAAAAATGCATGATGGGCTTGGAACCAAATCTTCACTTAACATACTTGTCTTATTCCTTTGCAAATCTTAGATTTCGTAACTCGAATTTCTCTGTTGTGTGGAAGTGGTGGACGGTATGTATTTTTTAACAATCACTATCCTCGTTTCCGAAATCATTTGGTTTCATGTTCAATATTTTCCAAAACTATTTAGAAAAAAAGAAAAAAATCTTTCCCATCTTTGAAATTCGGTGCTGATAAACGCGGGAAGTCTTCCATTGACGACAAAGATGTCGACCTATTTTTTGAACGATTTTTTTCATTACGATCTAAGTAATTTAATATATTCGTGGGAGAAGTCTTCCAGGCGCCCATTGTTAAACTCTGGAAAAACCTCCTTTTTTTTGTGTGTGTGGCACGGAGAAAGGTTAAATCACAGGTCACATACATCAAACGCGCAGGAAACAAAGACGAAATTTCATCCCCCTTCGGCGCCAGAGATTCTGATGCAACGGTCGAGCGTTCCAAACATCCTGTCGCCAGAGGACTTCTTAGGGTTAGAATGTGGACAAAGGGGAATTTTCAAGGGAAGGTTAAGGGGGGAGGGTTTGGGGGGAGTGTGGGTTGTGGATGTGGTTGGATAAAACTGGTTTCTTAGGGATTTTATTTTCGTTTTTTTTTTTCGAGATTTGGGTCTCGATAGGAAGATGTGGTCTGCGGTCGTCCGTAAATCCCGAGTTTTGTCCTGACCCGGCTAAGTGCAACAAATAATTAAATAGATAAATAAACATATATATATATATATATATATATATATATATATATATATATATTTATATATACATATATATATATATGTGTGTGTGTGTGTGTATGTGTGTGTGTGTGTGTATGCGTAAAAGAGAGAAAGAGAGAAAGAGAGAGAAAGAGAGATAACAACAGAATAAGGCTGAAATTAGTTTGTTTTCACATACGAAGAAACATTTTTAGAGCTATATTTCCTTACATTATTCGGAAGGATGTTGCGGTTGGGCTGAACTGATATGTTTTGTTTCTATTATAATGTTGTCAAGTATTGTAGAATCATAATTCGGAAGTCCTACAGTTGCTACAATGATTCAACGGTTTTAACGGTTGTAACGGTCTTCAACATTTTAAAAATCTAACGACATGACGTCGGGTACTCTTTCGATGGATGACATATTCTTTCGCGAAAAAGATTTACATATGTATATTTCTGCAATTTAATCCCTGCCACCTGGGGTATATTTTATGTACTTTATTTAATCTAGACGAAAAGGATTTTATTTAGTTCCCGAACGGCCGTCGCGTCAGCGTCCATGTGGATCCTGCTTGGGGTTGAGGAAAGCGGGAATTCCAGGCTTAGTAACGCTGTGGTTAGGAAGCCACGTGCCCTCACAGCAGAACATTATGTGTATGTATATATATATATATATATATATATATATATATATATATATATATATATATATATATATATATATATATATATCGTTCGGTCACCTTTCATTTTATTTTCCAAGTGGTTTTATTACACACACACACACACACACACACACACACACACACACACACACACACACACACACACACACACACACACACACACACACACACATATATATATATATATATATATGTGTGTGTGTGTGTGTATATACATATCACTTCCACGTTAAGGGTCTGAACTTGGGCTGCCTGAGTTGCTTGACATGACTCTTAACAACTTCATCAACGATAATAAGAAATGGATCATACAAGTGAGAAGTACTGGGTTCGATTCCTGTACGAGGAAACTAATTAGTTATAATCCATGATGACATAATAATGATTTATGATTGTTTATATGTATATATATATATATATATATATATGTATATATGTATATATATAAATGTATATATATATATATATATATATATATATATATATATATACATACACAGACATATATACTGACTGTCGAAGACGATTTATCAATTCTATTATGGTGTCCACCTGGCGATTTTATTGACATAAAGAGATCTGGTTTAACAGAAAACGGAACCTCAACTAAAGCTTCTCCGACTTAATAAAATCATCTGACGGCAGCCATGATCAGATGAACGTCCTTTAGCTGAATAAAATCCTCTCTCTACGAAGAACAATATCTTGATTTTGTTCTTCTGGTGACGTCATCGGAAGCGTGCTGGTCTCGCATTCGCTTAATTGTAGGTTCGAATCCCGCACTCGCTCTCCGATTCCCAGCTGCAGTGACTGTTAACTGTCCCGACAGTCTTCTGAAGGGTGTAATAGGGCAAAAGTGACGGCTTCGGCCGCAGCAAATCAGCGTCTCCTGGTGTAGGCTCCTCACTAACATGTAGTGACAGGCGATTTGTTTCGGTTGATTGTGAGACCCAAGAGGTTTGTATGTGACGTAATAGGTGAGGAGCCTACGCCTGGAGGCACTGAGTAGTTGTGGCCAAAACAGGCACCTTTGCATTTTTGTGTTTGGACTGCTGGGACACTTCTGGGAATTGGAGAGAAGTGCGGGACTCGAACCCGCACGCTTTCGACTGCGCCACAAGCGCAGTTCAAAGAAGAACAGGAAAACCACGAAAAAGGAGGAGGAAGAAAACATGTGGATAGAAAGACGACGGACTGAAAGAAGAATGAAGGAAGAAGAGGAAGAGGAGGCGGAGGAGGAGGAGGAGAAGGAGGAGGAGGAAGGAGGAAGGAGAGGACGAGGAGGAGCAATAAAGATAAAATCCTTAAATTGCTTGAATCTTGAACTGTGTCGATCATTTGCAGTCTTGGATAATCGGATACTCGACGTAATTTGAAAGCAAATCCATAAGCGATGCAAAGCAAAAATAAATAATTAAATAAATAAATAGAAATAAAAAAATAGAAAAAAATGAAAATCGCAATAAAAATAAAAATAAAATCCTTAAATTGCTTTAAACTCTTGCATTGCGTCGATCATTTGCAGTCTTGGATAACCGGATACTCGACGTAATTTGAAAGTAAATCCATAAGCGAAACAAAGCAAAAAATAAACAAATAAATGAATAAATAAATAGATAAATAAAAATAAGAAATAAAAAAATTAGATTTACAATAAAGATAAAAATAGAATAATTAGATTGTTTTAAGGTCTTGAATCACGTCGATCATTGGCAGTCTTGGACAATCGGATACTCGACGTAATTTCTAAGCAAATCCATGTACGGAACAATACATCTTGTTAGAAACTACAAAGCCCACAACTACTTGGCAACAAAAATTTATCGGAATATTTTCTATTTTGACCTACCTTTTATTAAAATTATCGGTTGTTTTAAGAAAAGGTATGACAACATTATGGACGGGGATGGCAATTGGTTATGGGCGTGGGACTGCCTAGTGTAGGTCTTATGGTCTCTTACAGTCTCCTTGTCTTTTTTTTTTCTCATCTTCACTCTCTAAAATTTCTAAGCAAATATTTGTTTTTTTTTCTAATTTTTCTCAGTTTTCGACAAATGAACATTTCTTCATGATTTAATTTTTCTTTGTGAAAATATGTATTTTGCCAAGGGCTACATTATTTTTCTAAACTTATTCTATACATAGAGTAAATATATATATAATATATATATATATATATATATATATATATATATATATATATATATATATATATATATATATATATATATATATATATATATATATATAATATCAGCGCGGAACGATTAGTTTATATGCTCAACCATTGTGTCCACTGCAGGATTATCGGATTATCCATTGAGGGAGCGATACAACCTTTGTATCTCGTCACTGTATACACATCAAATCAGTAACGAGTTAAATGAGTACATTCGTAATATTTTGATTAAATAAATAAATAAATTAATCAATCAAAAAAGACGTCACACACACACACACAAACACACACACATACACTTGTGCATACATACATACATATATATATATATATATATATATATATATATATATATATATATATAAATACAGACATACATAGAGAAACATGTGGAGGAGCCAAGAGAAGAGGGAGGGAGGGAGGGAGGGAGGGAGGGAGGTGTGGCGAATGGGAGTGGAGTGTGTGGGGATGAAATGGGTGGGAGTGGAATTATGCCTTTTGACTTTAACTACCTCCCTTCTAAAGGATGGGGGGGGGAGAGAAAACTCCTTAGTACATGTACATACATACATACATACATTTATTCATTAATGTTTATACATTTTCTTTGCCATACAATAATACACTCAACCTTCCATATGCACTTCGCACCGTGAGGCTACACCACAACCCAGGGTTAGTCCGGATATTCTGCAGTGGTCCCATCTTAGGGCATTATTTTCCCTCCGGAATGTTTTGTCCAACAGTGAGAGACTTCACTCCCGGATACTTGCTTTCCTAGAAAGAAAACTTCTAACAAGACACCACATCCCTCCTAACATCTTCATTTCGGTGACGCGCTACTTCGGGTCTAGAGGAAGTGTCAATCAAGTCGCGAATAGAATCGCCTGAAATTGACCAGAATAAAGACTTACAAGACGTCAAGGTGCCACAGGGATCAGTACATGCACCACATCATATTTCATGTCTTTTTCATCTGAATAAAATCGTCTGACGACAGCCAGAACATTGATTATGGATTAGAACGCGGACCATAAGAATCAAGATCCATTCACATAGGATTGGTGGTTCCTGTGACTTGATTAAAATCGCTTGGCGCCAACATTAATAACGTTATGAAGGATAACGATCGCCTGACGCCAACCATAATAATTAAGTTATGAAGGATAACGATCGCCTGACGCCAACCATAATAATTAAGTTATGAAGGATGACGATCGCCTGGCGCCAACCATAATAAAGTTATGAAGGATGACGATCGCTTGGCGCCAACCATAATAAAGCTATGAAGGAGGACGATCGCTTGGCGCCAACCAGATGACGTCACTCCTCAACTACAGGTAAACTGACGAGAATCATCTTCATTAAAATCAGCCAGAATCAAATATGTAAAGTACGTCACTATACAGGGAATGTTTGCGTCTAATTCCTTCGGAGTGGGCCCTGTTCTCCCAGATGAATAAAATCGTCTGGCGGCATCATGAAGAAAATTAATGAAGTATGTGGGAGGGGGAGAGAGAGGCCTGTAACAAGATTATTTCAATATTTTCCCATTCTAGACTACTTTCAATGCTCAGTTAACTCCTCTGCCAAAAGCTAGAATACAACCTAGAAAGTAAACCATCTGGGTGAAGGGTGGGTTCTATAATCGTCTTATATACTTTATTCTGGCAGCCGCCGGGCGACCTTATTCAGTTTGAAGGAAGGCGGCCGTGTTATCTTGAAGTGACCTTGCAGCACGCGACCTTATGTGACCTCGCTATAGTGGCGGTCGGTATAGATTTTGTTATGCTTGGCGCCACGCAGTTCTATTCGGATGGACATTGGCTCCATGAGTGAATCTCTTCGGGCGGACCTTGGCGCCAGGAAAGCCTATTCGGGCGGTCCCTGGCGCCAGGAGATTCTATTCGGGTATACCAGTTCTTGCCTATTTCCTTCTTAAACGTCTTGATATGATGACCTTGCCTGGATCATCCTTGTTAAATGGATTGGATTCCAATAATGGGATTGGATAATTCTTAATGGGTTTAGATCCGCTTTGGTGAGGTTTGAGTCCTCTTAATGCGTTTGGATTCCTCTTAAAGGACCCGAATCCTTTAAAAAGAATCCAAACGCCTTAAGAAGGATCCAACCCTTTAAAAGGGATCCAGCTTAAAGGATCCAAACCTCTTGAAGCCTTTGAGAGGGCTCCGAGGGAGTCTCGATTGGTCAAGTCCCACTTCATGTCCGTGTCCACCTCCAGTCCTCACCCAGACGTTACGTCTCCGTGTCGAAATGGTCACATGACGTAAGGTGACCTCGCAAGACGTAGTGGATGACCTCATGTCACTGCTGTGACCTAAGATACGAAGATGACACATTTGGCTCGCAAGCGGTGCTTGTCCGAACATGAACAAAGTCGCTCAGGAAAAAAAAAAAAACGTAAAATAAAATTACTTGTCCGATAATGAAAATATACTGTATATTCAACTTCGAATTAAGAAAATAAAGCAAGATATATTCAACTTACATTATAAAAAAAAATCAAGAACTTATGAGTGAATAAAATCAATCGGCGCCAACAAAATCTGCTAAAAATAATAAATCTTTCCTGAAGAAGGTGTCACCCCACATCTCATTATTATAATCGTCTTTTATCTTCTTTATCAATTTTTCTTAGAAACTATTAAGAAATGAAACAACGAAAGACCAAACATTTTCGTCTATCAAGACATCTTCAGGCTAACCGTTTTCGTCTACAAAGCCATCTTCAGGGTACATAGTATCTAAGTGTTCAAATGTTTAAGACATATTCAGACCAACCGTTTTCGTCTACTAAGCCATCTTCAGGGTACATAGTATCTAAGTGTTCAAATGTTTAAGACATCTTCAGACCAACCGTTTTCGTCTACTAAGCCATCTTCAGGGTACATAGTATCTAAGTGTTCAAATGTTTAAGACATCTTCAGACCAACCGTTTTCGTCTAGTAAGACATCTTCAGGGTACATAGTATCTAAGTGTTCAATATGTTTGTGCTCATTTCTTTCATTCTCTATTCTATCAAGATCCAACTATGGACCGACAGGCATCCGGTCGATGGGTTTTGCTAATGTAACATTAATGGAAACTCATTGTAACGAATAATTAATGAATCATAATTTCTCCCTTTCATTGAACAACGTCAGCGGTTGGTATGGTGCACGTGGGGCCGTCTACACACCTGCACAGGATATCAGCACCTCCTCGCCTTCCAATGTGTGGCCTCAACAGAGTAAGTTCTTCATTATTTCATCATCTCTGTCGTCCCTTCTTCTCCTCCCACCCTCATCCCTTTCCTCCCCGTGTGTGTGTGAGCGTGTGTGTGTGTGTGTGTGTGTGTGTGTGTGTGTGTGTGTGTGTGTGTGTGTGTGTGTGTGTGTGTGTGTGTGTGTGTGTGTGTGTGTGTGTGTGTGTGTGTGTGTGTGTGTGTGTGTGTGTGTGTGTGTGTGTGTGTGTGTGTGTGTGTGTGTGTGTTTACCTAGTTGTATTTACCCAGTTGTATCTTACGGGAAGGGGAGCTACGCTCGTGATGTCCCGTCTCTGTATCTCGCTATATCTAATTTGTTTTTAAATTCTTGTATTGTTTTTTGCACACACTATTGTTTCGTCTAATAAGTTCCATACATCCACCACTCTGTCTGTGTGTGTGTGTGTGTGTGTGTGTGTGTGTGTGTGTGTGTGTGTGTGTGTGTGTGTGTGTGTGTGTGTGTGTGTGTGTGTGTGTGTGTCCTGTTTATGTGCTTCCATGTCAAAATTTGCTTTATAATCGCTGTTGTTGTCTGATCATATTATTTCTTCTTACATACTGTTCCATGAATGACTGCATCTATTCGGAAATTTGCATTTCTTCCTTCTCCTCCTCCTCCTCTTCCTCTTAAATTCACAAACAATACTCAATACCCACAACCACTCCCTAGTGTAGGCCTCATGGCCTCTTGCAGTCTCCTTCATTCTTATGTTCTTATGACCCCCGAAGTCATCCAGACTAACTTCGAAAATTGGCTTTTGACTCCGGCAGCCGTGGACTATGGCGCCATGCAGGACCTCACTGGCGCCAAAAGCTCGCCTTCGTCACCCACGCTCCAGCTTCCTAGCAGACTCTATTCATCGACGCCTGTGTCTTCGGCGTCTTCCATGTTGGTACCTCAGCGCCAGCAATGCACCTTACCGACGTCCCTCAGCTCTGCCATCCCGGCCACCCTCAACCAGGTGAGAAGATCCTTTTGTCTCTTTCAGAGAGAGGTAGTTCCATGTCTCTCTAGAGCAGCGTTTCTCAACCTTATTACCCTTGCGTAACCTTTAAAATAAATGGCATGTCTCAAGGAACCCTTGCAGAAAAAGACACATATACCATATCTTTCTCATTTTATTTTCATCGTAATAATAGGTTAGATAGGATGATGTCTATATTACATTATTACGATAACCAAGAATATGTCGTGCGTGTTTAATTGTATTACGTATATGAAATTAAATAAAAAAAGTCAAAAATGTATTAGCTTATCTCACTTGTTCTCGCGGAACCCTTAGGGACCTTTTGCGGAACCTTAGGGCTCCGGGGAACCCTGGTTGAGAAACGCTGCTTTAAGCGGCCCATACACGATCAATTATATTGCGCAATTTCATTATCAATACTCTGAATGGACAATTAAATTGACCGTGTATGGGCAATATATCGCCCAAAAACGGTCAATTTAATTGTATATGGGCAATATATCGCCAATACACGGTCAATTCAATTGCCAATTCAGAGTATTGACAATGAAATTGCGCAATATAATTGATCGTGTATGGGCTGCTTTAGAGTTTCGAAGTGGGCTATTGGTGGGTATTCAAACAAACGTCCTCCCGAAGGGAACGAAATAAAACGAAATGAAATTAGATTAAATGAATTAGAATAAAATAAATTTTCACGAATAAGATAAATGAAATAGAATAAGATACAGCAGATGAATAAATAAATGAGTAAATAGTAAATAAAAAATACAAAATAAAATGAATAAAATAAAAGAAATTAAGACTAATTCAATTCAACAAAATAAAGGAAACTAAAGAAAAAATAAAATGAAATTAGGTAAGATGAAACGAAAAAAAAAAAAAAAAAAATAGAATAAAAATTTTGACATCCTACTATAAGTAGAGGCCTGTCTCCATCCTAAAAAGCTGCTGCGCATCCCTTGGTCATAGGGGTGTCACCAAGTCTCTAAAACTATTAATTGCACAATATATATGTATATATATATGTATATATATATATATATATATATATATATATATATATATATATACATATATATGTATATATATAACATAACATTTTTTTTGCAGCTAATACCCCATGCAGTGATACAAATAAACGAAAAAACAACAACAACAAAAAACAAGACGATTATAAACAAAGATATACAAAAAATAAATCAATAACAAGGGAAATATAATGAATAAAAAAAATAATAATAATGATAATGATAATAATAATGATAATAGGATAATAAGGTAATAATAAAATAATTATAAGATAATAATAATAATATAATAATAATAATAAGATAACAATAAGATAATAATAATAGAACAATAATAAGATGATAATAATATTATAATAATAATAATAATAACAATAATAATAATGATAATAACAACAATGATAATAATAATAACAATAATAATAATAATAACAATAACAATAATAATAATAATAATAATAATAATAATAATAATAATAATGATAATGATAATAGTAATAATAAATCGTAGGTGGTAATTAAATTGCACAAACAGTAGCACATAAATAAAGAGCTAAAGCCTCCAGATGATACGAAAGGATTTATTTGGCAACAGAAACCAAAATACCAATACAATAATAAACAGGGAGGAAATTGAAAAAAAAAATCTGAATTAGATGAAAAATAAAAATTAATTCAGTTCAGAGACTTTGAATATGTGGATCTGGAGTCACAGACATATAGACATACACAGACACATAGTCATATATCATAGACATAGACACATATAGACATATATACTCAAATAGACACAGATAACATAAAGTTGGAGACTTTGAATATCTGGATCTGCAGTCACAGACATATAGACATACACAGACACATAGTCATATATCATAGACATAGACACATATAGACATATATACTCAAATAGACACAGATAACATAAAGTTGGAGACTTTGAATATCTGGATCTGCAGTCACAGACATATAGACATACACAGACACATAGTCATATAATATCACAGACATAGACACATATAGACATATATACTCAAATAGACACAGATAACATAAAGTTGGAGACTTTGAATATCTGGATCTGCAGTCACAGACATATAGACATACACAGACACATAGTCATATAATATCACAGACATAGACACATATAGACATATATACTCAAATAGACACAGATAACATAAAGTTGGAGACTTTGAATATCTGGATCTGCAGTCATACACAGACACATAGTCATATAATATCATAGACATCGACACATATAGACATATATATACTCAAATAGACACAGATAACATAAAGTTGGCTAATAACTATACAAAGCTACAGGATCCTCACCCTCCCTCCCTCCCTCCCTCACTCACTCATCTCCTCGGATTTACATCCGGTACAGTCACAACCCCGGATGGGGGCTTGGGTCGAGGTATGGCCACCAAAGGCAAAGAGTGGCCCATGAGAGTGGCCACTGGCCCAAGTTTCCTGTGGTCAGTCCTCACCTACGACGCACTTGTTGGATCTGGGTGTAGTAGAATGGTATTCTATTTATTAACTTCTATTGTGTCAGGAGGGCACTGGCCATGGCGGAGTTTCTGTGTACTAAAAGGATATCGTGACCTTAAGGAGTTTGATTCACAGTCTCTCTTTATCTCTCTCTCTCTCTCTCTCTCTCTCTCTCTCTCTCTCTCTCTCTCTCTCTCTCTCTCTCTCTCTCTCTCTCTCTCTCTCTCCATGTGTATATGGGGTGTGTATGCGTGTGTTTGTGAACGCAGAGGGTAATTGAGAATTCTAAACAGAATAAGAAAGAATTTCTTGAATAAAGTGAGAAAGTCGAAGGAGAAGACGAAGTGTGAGATCAATGACAGGAGTGGGCAGTTACAACCAAGGACAATGTATGTAACAGCAAGGTGGAATGATGTCTTTAGGGAATGAAATAATGATGTTTGGGAGAGGTGGAATGGTGTGCAGAAGGAATGAACACAATTTTTTATTTATTATTAGTTTTCTGTCAATTTAATATTATATACTATCTGTTTATTACTTACCTGCACGCATGCATTTATCTATTTTATTTACTATTATTTACATTATTATAATTCTTATATTTATTTTCCTTTATCATTATTACTTTTTTTCCGCATCCAACCTAGTTATGGACCAAAAGGTCTCCTGTCGGCATACTCCGCCGTGTAATCCTTTGTAATCTTTGTAAAGCGGTGGAACTGAGAAGTGTAAGTCCAGAGAAGATTGCAAAGAAGGATAAGACAGAGAAAAAAATATATTATGTATGTATGTTTTATGCATAGTACAAGCAAATCCGAAGACTGGAAGAAAACACGTGTTGTACCAGTGTATAAGGGAAAAGAGAACCAAGCCCAAATGTAATAACTATAGATGTATAGGCCTTCATGTATGTTTTATGCATAGTAGAAGCGAATCTGAAGACTGGAAGAAAGCACGTGTTGTACCAGTGTATAAAGGAAACGAGAACCAAGCCCAAATGTAATAACTATAGATGTATAGGCCTTCATGTATGTTTTATGCATAGTAGAAGCGAACCCGAAGACTAGAAGAAAACATGTGTTGTACCAGTGTATAAGGAAATAAACCAAGCCCGAATGTAATAACTATAGATGTATTGGCCTTTAGTGCTTCCAGAGATTGGTCAATGTGATATGCTACACAATGCATGACGCATTGCATGACACCTCTCTTCTCTCTTTTCTTTTCTCCTGAGAGGCGATTCGGTTTTCCCAGGCCTTCCCGAGAGGGTCTGTCTGGGAGCCATTGCGTTATAATTCTTTGAATTCTTCTAATCTGATATCATTATTGGTGGTACCACTCCGTCTTCCAACATTTCTCCGTCAATGTAGGCCACGCTTATGGTTGACAATAGTTTATATATATATATATATATATATGTGTGTGTGTGTGTGTGTGTGTGTGTGTGTGTGTGTGTGTGTGTGTGTGTGTGTGTGTGTGTGTGTGTGTGTGTGTGTGTGTGTGTGTGCGCGCGCGTGTGTGTGTGTGTGTGTCCGCGCGCGTGTGTGCGTGTGTGCGTGCGTGTGTTTGGTAATGTGTAAGTGCGTGTGTGTACATACAAATGTACTTATGTTTACACATGTACAAGAACAGCTTGTTTTATTTTTCTTCCTTTTTCTTCGTCGTGGACAGCCCCTAGGCGCCAGCAGTCTCAGCAGATCTTCCAGCAGCCTACCTTATACCATCGACATGTCATCTTCTTGGGCCGGCATTGATCCTTACAGCTCACACATACGCAATATCAAAGGTAGGTTGTCGTTTTGGTGAATGCATTCAGCTCAATAATATCGGTGCACGCACACACACACACACACACACACACACACACACACACACACACACACACACACACACACACACACACACACACACACACACACACACACACACACACACACACAATGCTGCTATACCTAATAAACCGTATATTATTATATTATTATTATTATTATTATTATTATTATCATTGTTGTTATTTTTGTTGTTATTATCATTATTATCATTATCACCACACACACACACACACACACACACACACACACACACACACACACACGTCTATGGTGGATTTTCCTAGATGCATGGCTTCCTACCAAACCACACAAGCGTGTATATATATACATATAGTAAGCATATACGAATACACATATACATTATTCTTCATCGTCTTTCTACATAAATGAGAAAACAAACCCATAATGAGGAGGGGAAATGGGAGAGGAGAGGGGGAATGGGAGAGGAAAGGGGGAGGGAAGAGGAGGAGGGGAGAGGGGGAGACGGTACTAATTTTCTCGTCTGTGGAAAAAAAATAATATCATTCTCTTCCTCCTCTCCTCAGATTGTTCCTCTCTCTTTGTTTTTTTTCTTCTTGTCATTTTTTTTCGAAGCAGCTCTTCTTACCACGTGTCTCCTCCAGTTGGCTATCTCTCTATCTCTCTCTCTCTCAACACACAAGTATATATATATGTGTGTGTGTGTGTGTGTGTGTGTGTGTGTGTGTGTGTGTGTGTGTGTGTGTGTGTGTGTGTGTGTGTGTGTGTGTGTGTATGGGTGTGTGTGTGTATCCAGCTCCTCCCAAACGCAAACAATATGCAAATTTTCAAGATGCATTATTCTTAGCAATGACTGCCCCTATCCAGTTGCAAACTGATCCACATGTGCCTCTTTTCGAGCAATACGACAGTGCATTACATATGCAATACATAACATGAATCAGTATGTACCTTCTCCTAAGGAATTCCATCTAGATGGCTTCAAGATTATACAGAAATGCATTACACTGCATATGCAAAGGTACCTTCACCAAATACACCATTTACTTACAAACTGATTCACATATCATACTCTTCATAGAGAATCTGTTGTCATGAAATACAGTCTACAATTAACACGGAAAATGGATGAAACAACTCTTTGCAAAGTTATACTAATGACCGACTTTTGAAGAAGAATAGGCGAAAGTAAAGAAATCTGTATATTTCGATCACTATCTGTGATCCTCTTCAGCAGATAAAGAGGATCACAGATAGTGATCGAAAATATACGGATCTCTTTATTTTGGCCTATTCTTTTCTTCATCTGCTGAAGAGGATCACAGATAGTGATCTCTTTACTTTCGCCTATTTTTCTACAGTAGTGGGTCATTAGTATAATTTTACCAATGTGCTACGACATTACTTTGTTGTCATTGCAAAATGTCTCACAAATACACATTTTTACAAAGAGCTTGTTTCCATATACTACACACACGCAATATCCTCCCAAACGGCTGCAACTAGCCAGTTGCAAATTGGTCCACATGCAACATTTTATGAGGAATTTACTCTTGCGGATTAATTTGCAAAACGCAACATCAAATACGAAAAATGTTACATCTTCCCAGACGAGACGACGGGACAAAAATGGAAGGGAAAGGAAGGAAGGGGATGGGAGATGAGAGCGTAGGAAGAGGAGGGGAGAGTGAGAGAAAGGGAGAGGCGAGGAGGGAACGGTGAGGGGAACTAAAGGAAGGGGAAGGAAGGAAAAGGAAGAAAAAATCGGGGAATAAGAAAGGTGAATATGACATGAGGATGCTCAAGTCCATCTTAGACATTCTTAAGTTAAAAACAAATAAACAAATAAAAAAGTAATAGCTAATCTGAATAAAACAGAATATCCCACACATCAAACTGTTTGGAAAAGAAAAATACACCGCAACTTTTCACAACATTTATTAATTCTTAAAGTTTTTTTTTTGTGCAGACTAATGTTGAATATAGGCGGAAAGCTAAGGAAATAGATAGGATCTCCGTGTATAAGAAATCTAATTCAAATAAAATCACACATTTATCCAGAGTAAATTATTTAAAGCTCGTCACTGAAACGAGGGATGGAGCATGCATGGAGTCGTAACTTATGTGCATATTTTAGTAACCATGTTATAAGAGCTGAAATTATCGGATGTTTTCAGAGAAAGTTGGTTAGATTTATGCTCTTATCTTGTAACATCCCCCTCAAGTCTAAACCTCATGGATAGGATGTGCGAAAAACACACACACACACACACACACACAGACAGACAAAAAAAAAAAAAAAAAAAAAAAAAAACATACGCAGATACATGCATAGGACAGAGACAAAAAAAAGGCCTTCAGGCATATATAATGGAAAGGGCACTTTGACCTGAAATCTAGAAATTACATTATCATTCAGGATTGCAAATGTAACTGATGCCAAACAGCGGATAGAAGCGGATGCCTAAGAGAAGGATGACACAATAATCTTATCTTTTGGCGTCCTGCACATAGGCGCTAGCCGCGGGAATGTTAACATAGCAACTGAAGCACAACATTTACTCACACACGCGAACATGCACGCACACACACACACACACACACACACACACACACACACACACACACACACACACACATACAAACATGCATACACACACACAAACACACACACACAAACACACACACACATACACACACATACATACATACATACATACATACACACACACACACGCGCGCGCACACGTGGTTACTTATACACATATAATCAGTGATATATTTAATTAACTGCTGGTCTTTCAAAAATAATATTTACAAGTAAACATGGAACTGGGTGATCTTTACGTTATGTTTATTAACAGTGACTTTAGCTATTACAGTATTTTTGTTTTGAGACATACACTTCTCTGTGTCTTAGAATACCCACAAATGGCTCTTGGAAAGAGAATTTATGTTGTATTTTTTAAATATCTCTGAGAAAATCAGAAAAAAGACGTTCAAAATTGAACCTTCAGCATCTTGAATTTCAAAGCTGAAAAAATGTAAATGAAAAATAGACATATATCTTATCGCATTTGATATCATTGTCTGTATTTATATTACCCATACATACCAGTCAAACAATGAAAGGGTAAAGCTATAAATATATATATATATATATATATATATATATATATATATATATATATATACATATATATATACATATATACATATAATATATATATATATATATATATACATATGTAAATATGCACACAGACATATATATATATATATATATATATATATTATATATATATGTATGTATATATATATATATATCACTTTGACAAAATGTTGTGGCACATATATAATTAATATTCACGAAGAACCTACAGTCGGAATAAAAAGGAAAATTTAGAAGAATGTGTAACTTCTGTTACACATTCTTCTAAAGTTTCCTTTTTATTCCGATTGTGGGTTCTTCGTGAATATATATATATATATATATATATATATATATATACACACACACACACACATATATATATATATATATATATATATATATATATATATGTATATATATATTTTAATATATTATATATATATACGCAAATCTTTATCCGATTCTTCGTAGCAGCTTCTGAATTTGATATCTAGTGACGCCCCTACGGACCAGAGCCACATAAGATAATAATCTAACTACAGGATATTCTCCCAAATGGAGAGAAACGTTAATCATTATCGACTAGACACCACATATTCTTTGAATCCTTGGCATCAAATCCCTACTTATCTTAATAAAATCGCCTGGCGACAGACAGAACAAATGAACACACACTCTTCGATACAAAAGAAGCTACAATGCTAAAAAGAAAAAAAAAGGGACCTATCCTAACAACTTACAAACTCATTCCCCAGTTTTAATCTCGTTTTCGTTATCCTTGAGTTTTAATCTGAGCTCTGGCATCGTCAAGGGAAACCCTAACTACGATACAGCCCCATTCACTATTTTGGTCTTCTTTCTAGGATTTTTTTCCTTTGTAGATTAACCATATCTAGACTAGATTAGCCATATTTAGACAGGTTCAAGATTCTCTGGCGGCTATGATTCTTCATGTCCTTTGTGGGGAAATACGTTTGCTGTGTTCATATGGTACAGAAGAATGTAATACACAGATACACATGCATATACATATGCACATGCACACACATACACGTATACACATATACATACACATGCATATACATATGCACATGCACACACATACACGTATACATATATACATACGCACATGCATACACTCGTACACATACACACATATACACATCCGCACACACGTACACATATGCACACAACAATACACATGAATACACTGCACACAAAAATACACACGATTACACACACACACACACACACACACACACACACGTACACATGCACATGCACACATATATATGCACAAACGTACACATATACACATACACACATATGTACATGCATAAGCACACAAAAATACACACATACACACACATGAGTGCACATACACACACCTACACACACACACGTACACATATGCACAAACACACACATATGTACATGCATATGCACACAAAAATACACACACACACACACACGCACACACACTCACGTACACATATGCACACACACAAACACACGTACACATATGCATATAAACACACATATGTTCATGCATATGGACACAAAAATACACACATACACATGCGCACACACACACACACACACACACACACACACACACATTTTCAAGTACACTGAGAGGGTTGAGTACTTGCGTACTGGAGGTCGGGATCGCCTTACTGCTGTGTGGGAGGCAGAGTTCCCCCTCCTCCCCCGAACTGTCCATCTCTCTCCGTCTGTCTGTTTGCCTGTCTCTTCCTGTCTGTTTCTGTCCCATTTTGCATCTGTCAGTTTTTCTCTCTTTCTGTGTGTCCGTATCTGTCTCATTTTATCTACGTCTCTTTGTTTCTTTCTGTGTGTCTGTTCCCGGCTCTCTTTGTCTCTGCTCCTGTCTGTCTATCTTTTCCGTCTGTCTTTGTTACCGTTTCTGTCTCTCCCTTCTTCTCTCTCTGTCTGTCAGTCTGCATGTCGCTTTCTGTCTCCGTCTGCTTTTCTCTCTGTTTATCTTTCTGTCTATTTGCCTTTCCTCCCTCCCTCCCACCCACATTCTCTCTCTCTCTCTCTCTCTCTCTCTCTCTCTCTCTCTCTCTCTCTCTCTCTCTCTCTCTCTCTCTCTCTCTCTCTCTCTCTCTCTCTCTCTCTCCCCCTCTCTTTCTCTCCCCCCCCTCTCTCTCTCTCTCTCTCTCTCTCTCTCTCTCTCTCTCTCTCTCTCTCTCTCTCTCTCTCTCTCTCTCTCTCTCGGATATTGTCTGCTAATTTTTATAACCCAAATAATTTTGGGTTATTCGTGACACCCCTACATTCCAGAGTTCCACGGCATTCTTTTTTTAATTGAGCCTAATCTCCACTCAAACACCTTTCTCAAGGATAGAAGCGCTGGTTATCGGCATGTGTGTGTGTGTGTGTGTGTGTGTGTGTGTGTGTGTGTGTGTGTGTGTGTGTGTGTGTGTGTGTGTGTGTGTGTGTGTGTGTGTGTCTGTGTGTGTGTGTGCGTGCGCGCGTCTTTATCTCTCTCTCTCTTGAGCGATATATAGTGTGAATATGCGCGCACACACACACACACACACACACACACACACACACACACACACACACACACACACACACACACACACACACACACACACACACACACACACACACACGGACACACACGCACGCACACATACGTACACACTTGAACAGTGACAAAATCCAACCCGGTCATGGTGACGTCATGAATAGATGTTGTTACAGTGACGACATGTGTCATGGAGAGGGACCCCGTTTAGCCCTAAGGTCGCCCCATCAGCTGAATAGAATTGCCCGTTATTACATTTTAATCCTGTAATGCTGTGCTACATTTATCATCTATTTTATTATTCATTATTAGTTTATTGT
Source organism: Oratosquilla oratoria (assembly GCF_046742065.1). Classification (NCBI taxonomy): domain Eukaryota; kingdom Metazoa; phylum Arthropoda; class Malacostraca; order Stomatopoda; family Squillidae; genus Oratosquilla; species Oratosquilla oratoria. The sequence goes on from NC_134790.1 coordinate 16,301,487, forward strand.
ACCCATTCTCGACTTCTTTAATGATCAAGTGATCCCTATAGTTTGTTCTATTAAGCTCAACATATTAATTCATTTACTTATTTCATCTATTTATTTACTCAATCATTTCTATTTCATTTATTCGTTTTCTCTTATTCACTTACTTGTTTTTATTTCATCTATTAATTTTTTATCTTCCTTGGAGTCTTCTTTCATTTCCACAAACAAGTTTCGATCACGCTTATGAGGTATTAAGAATACTGGTGTAGTTCAATTGATTCTAACCGTATGAGACTAATGCCAGATATCCTAGAAGGAGTCCTAAAGTCGTTTTTTTGGCCAATATTGATATTTTCTATCATCAATAACCACCATCTCTATCCTTGGGAGCATCACACCGAAGCGGTGGAATCATAAAAATTATTTATCTATATTCCAATAGCTTTTTCCCCCTTAAAAGGGAGATAGCCAATAGAAACGATAAAGAAGAGATTTAGTGAGGGCACGTGAACGGTGGGATAGTGGAGGTCAAGTGTTATCAATACCGGTACATTACCCGATTCCCTTGCAACGACCTGACGTCATGTCGGACGCTCTGAAACGACGTGACGTCATGCCGTGTTCATCCAATGCAATAATAACGTTTTCGTGAATATGAATAATCTACTTCTACGTTCAAACGCTCTATGTCATCTTTTTTTATTTCTAAGGCCATCAGTTGTCAATTAGAAACATTTTATTCAACGTGTTTGAAATAGGGACAGTTTATTTTCATTATCATTATCATTATCATTATCATTATCAGTATCATTATCATCATTATCATCATTATCCTTATCATCATTATCATCATTATTTATCATTATTATCATTATTATCATTATTATCATTATTATCATTATTATCATTATTATCATTATTATCATTATTATCATTATCATTATCATTATTATCATTATTTTTATTTTACTATTACCTATTACCATTATCAGTAGTAGTAGTAGTAGTTAGTATAGTAGTAGTAGTAGTAGTAGTAGTATCAGTAGTAGTAGTAGTATCAGTAGTAGTAGTAGTATCAGTAGTAGTAGTAGTAGTAGTAGTAGTAGTAGTAGTAGTAGTAGTAGTAGTAGTAGTAGTAGTAGTAGTAGTAGTAGTAGTAGTAGTAGTAGTAGTAGTAGTAGTAGTAGTAGTAGTAGTAGTAGTAGTAGTAGTAGTAGTAGTAGTAGTAGTAGTAGTAGTAGTAGTAGTATTGTTGTTGTTGTTGTTGTTTTTGTTATTATTATTCCGCATCTGATCTAGATATTCGCATGCATTGTTCTCTTGAGAACCTCTGTGTGTACTGAGCAATTTTGGAAGGCTTCAGATAGACAGCTCTCTTATTATAGTAAGATATTTATTTTCTAAAATACTATATGAGTCTGGTCCATAGGGGTATCATTAAAGTTCCTAAAATATTGGCTGTTTTTAACATACAGTCAATACCCCATAAGGAGTGGTCGATGTAAAAAAGCATGGGAGGGATTATTGTTGATAATATGAGGTATTCACTATCAATGAATATTGAGTATGTGAAAACCTCTTAAATCCTATATATTGCATTAACATTATATTGTGTTGTATTCTACTGTATTGTATTGTGTTGTATTACATTTGCACTGTATTGTGTTGTTGCATGTTTTGTAGTCGACTTTTTCATCACCGTCTCTATTTCTATGGACAATATCGGGCTGTTACTTTGAATTATTTTGGGTTCATGACATGTGGTGTGAGGTTTGGCCCAACCTAAGCAGTCCATAAAAATAGAGGTGCTGATGAGTAATCGATTATGAAATACAACACAATACAATATAATACAATACAATGAGTGTTGCTACATGTGGAAGAGTGATAGTCCTGATCCAAGGAATGTTTTTGTGTCACGTCAGATGGAAACCATATACTAGTCACAGTAACAGGAGTCGTCTCTTGTAGAAAAGTGTAGAGAGAAGATGGGGATATTAATAACGTGTTGAAATGAAATTGTTGTTTGAAGGGGAAATGTGAGAAGGGAGAAAGTTATTGCAAAGTATTAAGTAGGTTTGTCACTCAAGTAAAATGTGTGGTTTAGTACGGGAGCACCACCAAGACAGATGTGGGAGGCGTCACTAGTCATAAGGAAGCTAGGAGTGAGGCGAGATTACACTGTTCTTACACGCAAGTGTTGTCTCAAAGCGTCTGGTGGGAAGAGGGCCTTGGGCAGACATGAGGTATGATAACGTGTAAATGGTTTCTAGGGGGTTCTTTACAGGGCGAGAGTTGAGGTCGATTGCATGCAACGGGGTGGAAGTACCAATAGAGCTTTATGCCGCATCCCGAGCTGCCTTGTCGACCCGTTTGTTGACAGGAATGCCGACATGAAATGGCACCCAGTTGTGTATTCTCGCTGTATTGGATGCCTTTGGTTTCTTTATTGTAGTTGCCGCTTACCGATTTTACTCAGCTAAGGGTCAATTCTGCTGCATAAGAGTTTACTATTGAAACAAGTTGTATATTTGTGCTGTCAATAGTTTAGAGGATTTAGTGACACCCATAAGGAAACTAATCTCCATTCAAAGGGACGAAAGTCACTGAAACATTGGGTTCACAAGAACATATGAAAGGGTACCAGATCTGTGGCAGTATGAACCAAAAGTGCGAAGAAATTCGGAAAACGACGAAGAATTGTTAAAGGAACTTATATAACCCGTAATCAAGCGGGTAGTACGAATTCGATCGTTTCTCTCTCTGACTGTCTTCAGATTATTTCATTCACTCGTTCAGGGTTGAAGGTCGTCTCAACCTAGAGAGCAGTGATCTGCTCAGACTTGCTCTTGAGACGTTGTTATCGTAACAGAGATTACAGTCACGTGTTCAACACTCTTTGAACAGTATTCCATAAGAAGGCGTTTCTCAATGTTTAACAACGATTTAGCGCGAGTGTAGGAATGACTGTAAACCATTTTCCTTCTGAACTACGGACATCTCTTGCGCCATCTCAGGTCAAATGGCACTGTGTCAGGTTGTTCTGTCCCTCGTTGATAGTGACGTCAAATCTTATCGGTTCACCTCACCCCTATCGGCTCGCAGGGTTCACCTGAGACAAGGAACACGTGTGTACATGCAGATAGGGAGTTTAAACAGGGCGTGAGGACCATCCTTGTCTGGCTGTCTCGAAGCATATCCAGGAATAGCGAGAAGTGTTTTTTTTTTTTTTTTTTTTTTTTGTAGGCACGCGCTGTCTTGTGCTGTTTGGTATATGAATAATTAAAGGAATTCACGAGAAATCTTCTATTTACGTAGTATGTAGTATTTATGTAATTTGGTTTTATATTGTAATCTTACGATCCTTACAAGATGAATTATATATTTGACGAAATGATGCATGTCCACGATTCATTTAGTTTTACGGAATTACACACACACACACACACACACACACACACACACACACACACACACACACACACACACAACTAATATGATATATGGAAATCAGTACTCTATCATTCTTCCTCACTTCTTCCCTCTTGTCTCATTCTATCCAAATATGCGCATAAATATATCTGCCTTCCATCCTGTCTATCCATCTATCTGTCCATCAATGACCTTTTAAGGCTCTGCCTATCAGCCTGTCCGGCTATTTGACTGTCCGTCTATTGAACCATCAGGCTATGTATGTACGTATGTATGTACGTATGTATAATTGTATATATGTATGTATATATGTATGTATGTACATTTAGTATTGAATAATTTCAGATACAATTACTCCGTGTAATTTAGAATGATGCAAAATTAATACACACACACACACACACATAAACACACAGTATATACGTATCTATATATTAACTATGGGTGTATTGCGTAAGAGTTAAAATCTCATATGGAAGGGAGATAGAGGGGAAACGAGAGGAGAGCGTCACAATCGCTTTGTATGGCGCGACATACTCAAGCGCCAAAGAAACGCCAAAGAAAAGCGAGACTGTGTGAAAGCGGCCGTCTGTAACGTTTACAGCAGATTATGACAAGTGTGAACTGGATGGTGGGGTGTTAACAGATCACCTGATAAAGAAAATTGTACGCGCCGACGTCACAATATTCTCTCGAACGACTGAATATCACGAACGTTATATTAAATTAATCTAAACGTAAGATAGCAAGACGTTTCATAAATTTTCTTAACGTGTTTTTTTTTTATCCTATTTCGCTTGTAGGTTGAGTTTGGGAAGATGTTAATTTATGTTGATGTTATTAGTTCTAAACTTGAGCCACTTCCGGTGAATATGGACGACGTCAAATGTCGACATTATGAGTAATCGTCTTGACACGCCTCTCAAAAGCGCGGCGCTTTTGATGCTGGCGACGACAAATGTCGACCTTTCCCAGTACTTAAAGGATGCGCGTCGTTTGATCACAGCGTCAGCTCCTTTACAGTTTCGTAAATATCCCTTCAACCTAATTTGAAGGAATAGTTCTCTGTCTGCAGAAAAAATAAAATAAATAAATAAATAAAATAGATAAATAAAATAAAACTGATAGAGAGTTTGTTCCAGTGGTTATTAATAAACTAGGAATGATTCCCCAAAATGTCTTTGCCTCCGATAATATAGGAAAAGCAGTAAAATTGCTTGAAATAAATAAATAGATGAGCGAATGATGGAATACATACATCAGTAAATAAATACATAAATATATATATATGAATAGATAAGAAAATTAATAAATATGAATAAACGATAAAAATTAATAAATACATTAATAGATAAATGAGCAAATGAATGAATAAATTGATATATATACAAATAAATGTAAATAAATAAATATATACATATAAATGTAAATAAATATATAATAAATTAATAAATGAATTAATGAATAAACGATTAATACAAAAACTGATAAATAGCTAAATAGAATAAAACAATAAATAGATAAATAAATAAATAAATAAGCAAATCAATAACTAGATTGGTAAATAGATAATGGACCATCGACATCTAGAGATGAGATTACTATCTGCATTATCGTTGAACTTCCCACCTTCTTCTCAGATGTCGCCCGTGGGCAATTAACAGGATTGGAGGGGGGGGGGGAGTTCAAATAGCGTATACTCGTACTTATGTAAACATACATCCATTTGCACACACGTGATGTTACTCACGTGCACACTCAATAAAGCGATTTCAGTTACTAATATTATTAGTATCATTGTTATCATTATCATTATTGTCATATTATTATTATGATTATTATTTTTATCATTATCATTATCATTATTACATATACACACATGCGAACATTGACATACATACATGCATACATACATACATAAACACACAAAAGATATACAATAGATTGAAAGAAGAAATGATCCAAGTGACGATATAAACGGAACTCCACGAGCACAGCTCCAACACCGTATATTACAATAAGGAAAACACAACGAAGTAAATATCTAAAAACCAAGGAGAGACCCTAAAACTGAATAAAATCGTTTACAATTAGCCAGAACAAAATCCATAATGTACTTTTTTTCATACTAAACCCAGTCACTGTATATGATTAACTTGACGGATATATTTTCTTATCAAATTAGGTTGAACAAGGGATAAGTAATCTTTATATGTCTTTCTTATTTTTATGTTATATGCAAATTCTCGTAAAGATTGCTAGAATAGTGATTTGTTTAGGTCGGTAACCAAAAAATAAAAAATAAATAAAAAATAAATAAAATAAAAGATAAAACAATAATTAATAATAATAATAATAATAATAATAATGATAATAATAATAATAACAACAGTAATAATAACAATAATAATAATACCAATTATAATAATAGTAATTATAATAATAATAATAATAATAATGATATAATAATAATAATAATCAATAATGACAATAATAATAAAAATCAATAAACAAGCAAAATTGACGACATTTGAGTCCAAGACACGACATGACCCAACAAACGACGAAGACCACGTGACCTGTTAGACGTAGTGTTTGTGTAGAAAACGTTGTGTTTTCAACTGGTGTCCAGACCCCAACTCCTTCTCCTCCTCCTTCTCCACCTCCTCCCCTCCTCTGCCAATACAGCATCTACGAGGATGGAGGGGTAAGGTCAGCAGCGATAACACCATGTACAAAAGATATTCCCTTTCTCAGACTCTTCATGGAACTGTGAATATATTCTATTTATCTATTTACTTTATCATTATTTCTATTGATTAATTTGTTCCTTTACTTTATCATTATTTTATTTGTCTATTTATTTATTCGTTTTATTGTTATTTCATTTATTTATTCATTTACTTTTGCTTTTTATTTTATGAAATGATAGGCACTAATCAAATCGCATGGTTTTGTTGGTAAGCTAACTTTTGCATAGGGAATAACATTATCCTAAACATGACTATTTTCGAACAAATTATTTCTATTGATTAATTTGTTCCTTTACTTTATCATTATTTTATTTGTCTATTTATTTATTCGTTTTATTGTTATTTCATTTATTTATTCATTTACTTTTGCTTTTTATTTTATGAAATGATAGGCACTAATCAAATCGCATGGTTTTGTTGGTAAGCTAACTTTTGCATAGGGAATAACATTACCCTAAACATGACTATTTTCGAACAAATTCGTGATCTATTTGGAGAAGTACAAGTATTAGCGAAACAGTTACACAGACACGATATATAAGTACATTCAAAAAGGGTATCGGACATGAGATATAGATACATCAACAAGAGGATTACATGTTCTGGTTTTTAAACTATGTTTCACGATCAAAACACAAGCTCATGTCGCGGGTTTTGTCTTCGGGGAAAGAGAGCAAATAGACATGAAAGAGAGCAAATAGACATAAACACTGGAGGAAAGAGAGCAAATACAGACAAACACACTCCATCAAGAAGAGCCCGGAGAGTGTCAAAACAGATCGACATGGTCCTTCACAGTTTTACTGTATACGATTTTCTTACAAACACACACACACACACACACACACACACACACACACACACACACACACACACACACACACACACACACACACACACACACACACACACACAATGCATATATATATATATATATATACATATATATACATTATATATATATACATATATTATAATATCATCAACACCTCGATGAAAACTAATTCGAAAATTTAAGTTGCATCATTTATGCAACGATAAAGTGTCTATATTTACCAACTAAGAGTTATTTTCCTATATGAGTTAAAGCTCTAGATTTTTGTTATGGGCCATTTAACATTACACGACTGATAGTGATAAATTAACTGTTAAAGGCTCAATATTTATGAAGCTGTACTGATTCTTAGTCGGTCCATTTTTGGAATATGCTGTTCCCGTGCGTATCTTAAAGTTTACCAATCCGCTGTTAAGAAGAAGAATATATATATATATATATATATATATATATATATATATATATATATATATATATATATGTATGTATGTATGTATATATACAAGCCCTCCAGATTTGAAAATAAACTGATGACACCAGACTTTGGGAAAATTTTTGCATTTAATGCAAACCACACGATTTAAGAAAAAAAAAAAAGGATGGTTCCTATCAAAACACGGGGTTAATCAAAATGTAAGTGAAAACAAGTTTGCCAAAAGCACAAATCTCCCACTAAGGCAACTGGATGTGATACAGTTCGACATTTGGCTTACCATGGTTATCTATTAGAGGATAAATTTACTGTTCTTTGCTCAAACTAAGCGGAATTGTAAATTGACTTAAATCAATTGAAATTCAGAAGAATGAAAAAATTATGATAATGATGAGGATAACAATGAGGATAACGACAATAACAATAATATTGATAATGATGATGATGATGATGATGATGATGATGATGATGATGATGATGATGACGGTGATCTTTGATAATAGCAATTGCATAAAATGATATGAAAAAATAAAATAATAATAAACGCAAACATTTACTGATCCATCAGAACTGAAAAAGAGGAAATTAATAACTAATCTTGAGTAAAACATCAAACTAAATTTCGAAAACCAATGTCCTTATAATCCTATCTTCTGTGCAAAATCAGCACCAAATTGAAACAACTGGCACCATCCTCTTTTTTTTTTCTTTATCTAGAAACAGGTCTTCTAAG
>NC_134790.1:16314651-16332151 GCF_046742065.1 Oratosquilla oratoria
TGAACCCATAGCCACCTGTATTACCCAGCCCCTGTGACTCACCCATCCACAGCTGGTTTATTCAAGGTTTACTCAAACGTTTGAGTTACCCATGAAACATTTCCTTCTGGTATCAGTCTTCTTCCCCCCATACCATCTATTCCTGGTGACTCAGTCACACCTTCTTCCCGACCTCCTCTTCCTTCTGGTACCTTCTGGTATCCTTCTGGTATCAGTCTTCTTCCCCCATACCATCTATTCCTGATGACTCAGTCACACCTTCTTCCCCACCTCCTCTTCCTTTTGGTACCTTCTGGTACCTTCTGGTATCAGTCTTCTTCCCTCCATACCATCTATTCCTGGTGACTCAGTCTCACCTCCTCTTCCTTCTGGTACCTTCTGGTACCTTCTGGTATCAGTCTCCTTCCCCCCATACCATCTATTCCTGGTGACACAGTCACACCTCCTTTCCCACCTCCTCTTCCTTCTGGTACCTTCTGGTATCAGTCTTCTTCCCCCCATACCATCTATTCTTGGTGGCTCAGTCACACTTTCTTCCCCACCTCCTTTTCCTTCTGGTACCTTCTGGTACCTTCTGGTATTAGTCTTCTTCCCTCCATACCATCTATTCCTGGTGACTCAATCACACCTCCCTTCCCACCTCCTCTTCCTTCTGGTAGCTTCTGGTATCCTTCTGGTATCAGTCTTCTTCCCCCATACCATCCATTCCTAATGACTCAGTCACACCTTCTTCCCCACCTCCTCTACCTTCTGGTACCTTCTGGTACCCTCTGGTATCAGTCTTCTTCCCCCCATACCATCTATTCCTGATGACTCAGTCACACCTTCTTCCCCACCTCCTCTTCCTTCTGGTACCTTCTGGTACCCTCTGGTATCAGTCTTCTTCCCCCCATACCATCTATTCCTGGTGACTCAGTCACACCTCCCTTCCCACCTCCTCTTTCTTCTAGTACCCTCTGGTACCCTCTGGTACCCTCTGGTATCAGTCTTCTTCCCCCCATACCATCTATTCCTGGTGACTCAGTCACACCTCCCTTCCCACCTCCTCTTCCTTCTGGTACCTTCTGGTATCCTTTTGGTATCAGTCTTCTTCCCCCCATACCATCTATTCCTGATGACTCAGTCACACCTCCCTTCCCACCTCTTCCTTCTAGTACCTTCTGGTATCTTTCTGGTATCAGTCTTCTTCCCCCATACCATCTATTCCTGGTGACTCAGTTGCATTTCCCTCCCCACCTCCCCTTCCTTCTGGTATCCTTCTGGTATCAGTCTTCTTCCCCCCATACCATCTATTCCTGGTGTCTCAGTTATATCTCCCTCCCCACTTCCTCCTCTTGACCGACCCTGGATTTGTTTATTTTAATTTTTCTTCTTCATAACTTGTGATCACGTGACTTTGTCCTTAGTGCAGTTGTTCATAACCCTTTTCAGTGCCCGTATCCCTTTATTATCTCCAGAAAATTTACTCGTACCCCCATCCAACACAAATACAATGCAAACATATGAAAAGGATAGTGATACAAACCTTGCTTTTTTTCTCATTGTAAATATACGGTGCCATTGCACTGGCTATCATGTCTGGTGCCTCCCCCCCAGATTCAAGGATTCGTAATCCTTCAGGATACAGGTATCCCAGGTTAAGGACCACAGCCTTAGTGGTTTATTGAATCAAGGCTGGTTAGCCCAATTCCTTGTGTTTATGATGGAGTATTCTCTTCATTCTCATCTCTTTTGCTATTTCCTCTCTCACCCCTTAATACCGTCCACACCTGGTGACTTAGTCATAATCACTTCCCACTCCCAACCCCATGACTCCTCTGGACGTCTACTCTTAGACCGAGGACTCCTACCACCACCCCCCCGGATCTCTCCACCACGAGAACCACCTTTCCTCCGGTCGATTCCACCTCTTCCACCTCCCAAACCAGTCTCACCCTTGACTAAGGGCACCTTCTACCTCTGACTCCTCCCTGAAGCGCTCCTAGCGCCCCCACGCGTACGTGAGACTCTTTCGGCCGAGAGCTACTGGGATCGCCGTCAGTGTGTCAACTGCGGACAGCAGGAGACTCCCCTGTGGCGCCGAGATGCCGGAGGACACCCGCTCTGTAACGCCTGCGGGCTCTACCACAAGATGAATGGAATCAACAGACCGCCGAACAAGGACACCTCAAGGAGATATGTAAGTCATCCTCAGAAAGAGTCGAGTCCTCCTTCCGCCTAAGGCTATGTTCAAGGAAGACTAACCCAACGACTACTCCGCTGCCCAAGACATCATCTTTTCCTCCTCCTCCTCCTCCTCCTCGTCTTCCTTCTCCAAGAGAGCTGCAAGGACGTCTACCTCCCTTCCACTTCCTTCAATATTTCTTGTACTTTCTACATGTTTTTTTATCCTCTTCCTCCGTTTCTTTCTTCTTCCCCTTTTTCCTGCGACTAACTTGCCCTTGCTTGTTGCAGGAGATGACTACTTTTGCTACTATGGGCTTCAGACGAGACCCCACGAGCCGCTGAAGAGTCGGCGCCTGGTAGGTATCCGTAGATAACAACTAACCCTGCACGTACTAATAATGAACCAGCTTGGCTTCCTCTCCTTTTCTCTCTTTTTCACTCTTTTTTTCTCACTTTTTCCCTTTTGCTTCCTTTTGTACTCTCCCCCAACCTTTCTCTCTTTTTCCTGTGCCTCATTGTCCCTTGCAACCCTCCGTGTTGATGCGTCAGAGGCCGGGAAGGCATTGACACAATACCCTGTGGAACTCCACTCTTAGCTGAGCATTGCATTATTTATTTGATTTATTTTTGTTCTGGTCGCCAAGCAATTTTATTCACCCTGTCTCAACTTAATTATTTATCGGGCTGTGCGGCCTTCATTAGTTTTTTCTTTCTAGCTAACGCTGAAGGAATTTGTTTAGCTTCTATGCTCGGTTAAGGGCCGATTCTGCACTGGGTAGTGTTTTGATGCTGGGTGAGCTTTTCATTAATCCAAAAATGCATCGCACTTTTTCTTATTACTTGTTTTAGTGTCATAAGGCATCAAAGTGTCATGCAAAAGAATAGAAATGTAATCAAAACCTGCTCTTGTCCGAACACGCTTGTAAGAGATTTGCCTGCAAATAAATGAATAAATAAATAAACAAATAAAATAATAATAAAAATAATAATAATAATAAATAAAAAATGCTTTTCTTTCTTCAGGAAAAATGAAAATATCAAGTTTCCGATTTACTTATTGTAAATCTACTAATTCGTATTATCATAACTATTTTGAATAAAGTAATTTGTAATATCATATCGGACAACCTCCATCAAGTTAGTTTGGATAAAGCGCATTTTTTTTCCTATGAGACCTCAACATGTTAACTCTCTTGGCATAGAATTAACCAAATGCGTCTCTCTTTCTCTAGGAATTTTGGTAACACCCCTATGGACCAGGGGTACGCATCATTATTCTATGATTGGAGACTTATCTCCACTCAGGCTGCGTTTACACTGAGCGAGTCTGTTCCAGATTCTCGTCAAATGCTGAATTGGAATATCTAGAAGAAGATTTTGTTTGAATATTTCTAAACTTATCAAAGAACACTTTAGCAATGTGCCTAACATTCGTAAATATTTAACTCCTTTTAGTTCGTCATTCAGTTTCTCAATATATGACGCAAAGGGTCGTTTGACTTCTGAAGACTGGAAGAACGAGAGATTGTAACCGAAGTCGTTTTCTATTCAAACGAATTCGTGACAATTCAGGAGAATCGGACCAGACTTGCTCGGTGTATAAACGCAACCTCAGAGAAGAATGATGATCACCTGTACCTCTACCTGTACCTCTCTCTCTCTCTCTCTTTCTAGCTCTCTCTTTTACCTCTGTTGCTTCACTCTCCCTGTCTCTTATCTCTCCAACAGTTTCTCTTCTCATTTTCTCTCCTCCATCCCAGCCTTTCTACTTTAATTTTCTCCATCCTACCTGTCTCCCTCTCTCCTCCTCTCCCTCTTTCTTCTCTCTCTAACTCTTCTCCAACCTCCTCTTTTTTCCTTTCTTCCATTTCTTCTATTTCCTTCTTTTCACATCTCCTCTTCACTTTCCCCATTTTTCCTTTGCTGGATTTATTTCCAACTCTACCCTCACTTCTCCCCTCTTTTCCCATGTGTTGAGAACCCATTCCCCTTTCTTGTTTCCCCTTTTCTGTTCCCCACCCACTATTCGACATCCCTCTTCTTTGTCTCCACTATTTCCCCTCTTTTCCTCTCCATCCTTCCTTTTTCCCCTCATAGTTCTCCCCAGTCCTTAAGCCTTTCCCCTCAGCCTTACACTCCCCTCATCTTCCTCCTCACCCTTTATCGTCCCTTCCCCAACTTCCCACTCTCTTTCCCCTTTCTCTTCATCCTTCCCCTCTTTCCTCCCCACCATATGCCGTCCTCTTTTCCTCCTCCCCTCCCCTCTTTCCTCCTCCCCCTCTCCCCTCGTCTCCTCCCTCGGCTTCCCTTATCTTATTCATCCTCCCCCTATCAACATCCTCACTATTGCATATTTGGTCTCCTTCTCCCCTCTCTCCCTTTCCTTCTCCTTCCCTCAAGTTATGTTCTCCCTTTTCTGCATCATTAAAAGTAGTGCTGCCTCTTTCTTCTCTCTTGCCTGACCTCTTACGACGCATGCATGTACACACACACACACACACACACACACACACACACACACACACACACACACACACACACACACACACACACACACACACACCTGTATATACACTCATGAAGCAGTGGTAGAGTTCCTGACTGCCACTACGGCAGTCCGGGTTCGAATCCCGCCCAGGGCTGAAACAATTTCAGCATTGCTGTGCTTCGAGTCTTTACTCCAACTCTCGTGGGCGGGGAGTTGTGTGTGTGTGTGTGTGTGTGTGTAAGGTCACAGCATTACCCATAGATCGGACATGTATGAGCTCTGAGCTCTCTTCCGGGAGGGAAAATAGCTGTCGACCACGAGTCCAACACGTGGTCCAAGACCATGGTGAATCACACACACACACACACACACACACACACACACACACACACACACACACACACACACACACACACACACACACACGCACACACACAAACACACAGAGTATTACCCATAGATCGGTCATACGAACTCTTGAGCTCTCATCCGGGAGGTTAAAAACTGTCGATCATGAGTCCAACATGTAATCCAAGACCATGGTGAATGGCGAATCACACACACAACCCTGGAAACCACTCCAGACCCACAATTAATCCTTCTTCTTCTTGTTCCGGTTTCTCCTCAGTCTGGGACTCGGCGTTCCGGGCAGATCTGCTCCAACTGCCAGACGACCGTGACTTCCCTCTGGCGTCGGAACGCTGAGGGTGGACCCGTCTGCAACGCCTGCGGACTCTACTACAAGCTCCATAACGTCAACAGGCCACTGAGCATGCGCAAGGAAACGCTGACGGTGAGTTGGGGGGGGATGTGTGTTTTTTAGATATCAAACAGATGATTGAAGATAATATTTTTTTTGTAAGGGAAGCATCTTTCTGTGTGTATATACAGTACATAGATACTTAACCAAACACATACATAAATACATACATACATACATACATACATACACACATACATATATAATACATATATACGTATTACATGTATACATACATACATACATATATATAGTACATACAGATACGCATACAGTACATGCATTAATACATACATGCATACATACATACATGTGTATATTGATACTTCTATTATGGATTACAATACCTCTCTTGGGTTCTGTCACTTTTTTTTTTTTTCTTCTTTTTTTTTGTTACCGATGATGTTTCTTGTCGACAGAGCCGCAAACGAAAGTCGAAGAAATCCACCAGCGACTCCAAGACCCCCAACAGCAGCAACACCCCGTCTCTCCAGACCCAAAACTCCACCAACTCCACCTCTTCCCTCTCCTCCTCCTCCATCCCCTCCTCCTCCTCCTCCGCTGCCACCGCCACCTCCACCTACTCCACCCCATCCACCACTGCCACCCCCGCCACCTTATCATCGATATCGGTGGCGTCTTCTTCCACTTCCTCCTCCACTTCCTCTTCCTCCTCCTCCACCTACTCCACCTCGTCCTCCATATCACCAATGGCGCCTCCAGCGGCCCTCAACGGGTTCACTTCGCCCACGCCTTCTGGAGGATCGCATTCTTTGACTGGGACGCTTCCCATCTCCCCCGTCGCCACCAAGGGACACGTGTCTTCGGCAGGTGAGTGTGTTTGGGCTCTTCTTGTCATGTCCTGAGAGTCGAGTCTCGCGTCCTGAGGGAGGGATCTCCCTTAGGCGAGACCTTCTTCATTTGCCAGGCCCTTCACCGACAACTCCAAAATCGTGTGTCATTACTCGCGGCAGAAATAGACCAAATACATTGTCATTCTGTATGGGTCCGTATACTTTCTCGAGAGAAAACAATCATAGGGATTTTTTTTCCTTGTATGAAAAAGTGAAAAAAAAAATCCTTCTTCTGAAGTACACTTGTTTCTAGTTATTGGTATGTTCTCTGTATAGATAAACTCGTTTGGAATTCGTTTAATTTTATCATCACTCACCTACTGGTTCTTCTCCTTGCAGGCATCAAGACAGAACCTTCTCCCACAACTTTACCCAGCACCTACCCAGCGATATACTCCTCCCATTACCCCTCCCTCCCCCTCCCCCTCCCCTCCGCCACCACCATCTCCCACTCCTCCCCGGCCTCCTACTTGGCCTCCGCTCTTCCCCATTACCAGGGGAAGAGTGTCTACGGAAGCGTGTACCCCTACGGAATCAAGGACGAACCGTCTTCCCCGACCTCAGTGACCTACGCGTCCACGGCTCACATCCATACCTCAGCCTCAGGTCTGGCCACGGAGCACCAGGACACCAGCCTTCAGCAGCACCAGCATCAACAGCACCAGCAGCAACAGCAACAGCAGCAGCAGGAGCAACATCAACAACATCAACAACATCAGCATCAGCAACAGCAGCAACATCATGACAGCAGGAGGTACCAGTCCTTACGCGATCCGCTTCTTCTCAACACGGCGCCTCTGAGTCCTACGCAGTTGGTGAGCGAGGGCGCCGTGATGGTCGAAGATCGCTCATCCTTCCCCTTGGACAGGTCCTCCCTCAGCCTGGATCGTTCTTCCTTGTCCCTCGAAGGCGTGGATCAGATGGGGTGGAAGGCAAAGTGAGTAGGCTTACTGAAGGGACGTTCCTTGTGTTACTGGTTATGCTTCAGGTAGAGGCGTGGATAGAGAGAGGAGCGGCAGGCAGTGCTCTTCGCGACACTTCTCCTCCTCCCAGTCTATGTTGTTATGATTCCAGTCTCCTTCAAAGAATGTTCTGTTCTGTCCTTTCTCTAACCGTCAAATTCGTCGCTTTTACTTCTACTTTCCGTTTTTACATCATCTCTTTCTCTCTCTCTCTCTCTCTCACACACGCATATTCGTATGGGGTCATGCCTGCATAACCTTTATGCAATCAATGTTCTGGTGACACCCCTACGGACCAGTGTCACATAGCATTCTTTTATGATCGAAAACTTATCTCCACCCGTACATTTCTCCTTTGGAACCTCTATGACTAACTGAAGGAGGATGAAATGCAAATTCTCTCTCCTTCTTTCTCTTTTTCTTCCCTCTCTATTTCTCTTTCGTTCCTTCCCTCCTCCTCTCCCTCCCTCTCACCGGAACATTTAGGTAACCCTTTTGGGGGTTGAAAGCCCCAAGTCAGGAGACGAACTGCCAAATCTTGTCTTGACTCGCACTTTGATGTGGCAGTCATGGTTGTCACAGTGCCAGGTCCTCACTCCTCAAAGTGCCTGAGGCTTGGCACCATTGCCTTTTACTTGTGCATGCGTGAAGTATGAACAAGGTTGAAAACAACTTGTGTATATGTATGCAAAAGATGTATACAATTAGATGTACTCATTATGTGTATACATGCATGAAAGTATCAATACGGTCTGTAGACTGTATGCATATTATGTGTGTATATATATGTATATATATATATATATATATATATATATATGTATATTGTATATATATATATATATATATATATATATATGAATATATATATGTATATATATATATATATATGAGGAAGGTGGAAGAACAAGACACGGGTCTAGGGCCGAGTTTATTTTTGACCGGTTTCGCTTAGAGCTTCTTCAGAGGAATGGTATACCTGGATGAAGCTGGCGGGATACATTGCAGACCCGGCACCACAATCCCACCAACTAAGCAGGGGACGCGGGTGGGTGGACACAGACCTTCCACCTTCCTCAAACCTGTCACAATGTCTCAACGTGTATATATATATATATATATATATATATATATATATATATATGCACATTACTTGTTTATCTCGTAGTTTCATATAGATGTATCTAGTTGTTTGTTCAAACGGTAAGCTAGGTTAAATTTGTTAATTTACTTGTAAAGATAATCATAAGTTAATTTGTCACGTAATGAGATGTCTATCACGTAAGCAGACGACACAGCTCACGTCTTTCATATAGAGAAATGCACGAAACTCTTCTTTGTCAAAATACTTTTTTTTTGTGCCGCAATTTCGTGGTCATATGGCGTTGCCACAAAATGTTAAACGTGAGGAGAGACGAGTCAAAATACTCTTTTTCTGTGGGAAGTTGGCATATTTTATTCTGGCTAAATATGTTTACTTGAGAAAGGCCCGGTACTGGATAGGGTAGTGTATACAGGTCATTATATCAAATTCCTGAGTGAGTCTTCTTAGGTGAATGGGATCGTGTGGCGTTAATCCAAATAGAAAACGTGAGGTACCAAATAGAAAACGTGACGTACCCAATGGCTGCACCCTTATACTTTTCTTTCTGAATGTCGCCGGGCGATTTTATTCAGTTATAGGGTTGGTTAAAAGCACATTCGGGACAATAATGGGGTATTGATTATGTTCCATTTTTCCTAATTCCGTCCCCTATTTTCTCCTAAGTCTGCTTCCATTTTTTTCTGACAGTCTCCCATTTTCTCTTGAGTATTTCTCAGATTTCTTCTTTAGTTTGTCCCAATTTTTTTTTTTTCCAAATTTGCTGCATTTTCTCCTAAGTCTCCCGCCTACATTTTCTCCTGGCAATCTCCCATTTTATCATGTCTCCCATTTCTTCCTGAGTTTGCCCTCGTTTTCTCCCAACTTTTCTCCTCAGTCTCCCCCTCCCCATTTTCCCCAACATCTTCCCTCCTCCCCATTTTCTCCAACCCAGAGCTGAACGGAATTACCCGAAGTTTGGATAAACAAATTACTAAGGATATTGAAGGTGTCGAGGTGGTTATGCTCAGCTGGTACAAGGTGTTCCAGGTGCTGTGGGTTATCCAGGTGGTACAAGTCCTTCAGGTGGTGTAGGTGGTCCCAGATGAGTTCTGTCACCTTGAGGGCGCGGGGCCCCGGCCTGAAACAGGGTCCCCGTGGGCCGAGACCCCAGAAGCATCTCTATGACCCAGGTTCTTTGACAGCCGTCTACGTTCCTCCCGTCGTTTCTGAATTCGTTATGGTTTCTCGTGAGAGGCGTGTCCGCATGACGAGCCCCTTGTGAGAGTCACTCGGGAGAGTCGTGAGTCAGTTGAGAGTCACTCGTGAGTCTTTCGTGAGAGTCACTTGGAAGTTATTCGTGACGGCCATGACTTACTTGTGAGAGTCTCTTGTGAGTCATTCGTGAGTCACTCCTGACGGTCATGGATTACTTGTGAGAGTCACTCGTGAGGGTCATGAGTCATATATGATTCACTTGTGAATCACTCGTGAGTCTTTTGTGAGTCACTCGGAAGTAACTCGTGAGGGTCATGAGTTACTTGTGAGAATCTCCTCTGAGTCACTTGAGTTATTCGTCACTCCTGATTCATTTGTGAGAGTCACTCGTGAGAGTCAGTTGTGAGAGTCACTCCTGACGGTCATGAATCACTTGTGAGAGTCACTCGTTAGAATCAGTTGTGAGAGTCACTCGTGAAAGTCAGTTGTGAGAATCGCTCGTGAGTGAGTTGTGAGTAATCAGATATCGTGAGAGTAGCATGAGCGAATTAGATTAACTTTATCTTGGATGAAAGCTAAGTTACAGAATGATATCATAGGTTTATCTTTTTTAGAATTGAGAGATAAAATCTTAATTTTCATTTGTCGTCATTACTGTCATCACAGAAAAAAGATAATTGATTTTGTGTCATCAATTCCATTATCGAATTTATCACCGTTATCATCATTACCATCACTTTCATTAATAATTACTATAATTATTTAATTCTACACTAGTTTTTTCGTTATTTAAACACTATCATTATCAGTCATAGTTCATCAATGTTTAGTTGGTTATTACCATCTTCACTATCATCATCATCATCATCATCACTATCTCCTCCATCACCACCACCCACAACACCAACAGAACTACAACCACCCCACCATTATCACCACACCCACCACTGCCACCACCAAACACACCACCCATTTCCTTGCTCAAGTGGGGACAGTAACGGTTAACACTATTAGCAGGAGCTTTTGTCGCTATGAACGGGGCAGTATGGCAGTGTACTCAAAGGGTCCCTCTTGTTCTGAGGTGTGTGTGTGTGTGTGTGTGTGTGTGTGTGTGTGTGTGTGTGTGTGTGTGTGTGTGTGTGTGTGTGTGTGTGTGTGTGTGTGTGTGTGTGTGTGTGTGTGTGTGTGTGTGTGTGTGTGTGTGTGTGTGTGTGTATGTGTGTGTGTGTGTAGTGTGTGTGTGTAGGTGTGTGTGTAGGTGTGTGTGTGTGTGTGTGTGTGTGTGTGTGTGTGTGTGTGTGTGTGTGTGTGTGTGTGTGTGTGTGTGTGTGTGTGTGTGTGTGTGTGTGTGTGTGTGTTTTTACAAACATGAGCGTATTGTAAATATATCCGTTGTTCCCATTACATCTTAGATACTCAATTGGTGCTTTTGTAAGTTTAACATCTTACTATTCAGTGTTGTACTCTCAAGGTCTTTATATATTTAGATTAGATTCTATGCACAAGAATAATAAGGTGATGAGATGTATATGAAATAGTTTGTGAGGTTTTAGTAAACTCGACATTACCGTGATCACTACATCATTAAAATTTCCCTTTTTTTTTAGAGTATATGTGTATACGTTAGACCTTAATTTCAATTTGAAAATTAATTCAAAACACGTAGTACCTTAATTTTACTTTGAAACTTAATTTAGTTTAAAAGAAGAAAAACTGTTTCAGTCTCTGCATCCTTCTTTAGGTGTGTCGTATAATTTCTTTTCAAGACAGAGCTACACGAGTCGACATGACGTCACGCGCGGGGTAAGGGGAGGCTTCGACCTTCCTTAGCATGCATACATGCACTTAATTGAAACGTTGCAAAGCTTGCAGACTCTCTTAGCCATGTCTCATAAAATAACCGCAATGACTTAACGAGGTCTCGTCAATGTGTAAGGTGCTTGGATTATCTTCTCTCCGAATTAGGAAGTTGAGAGACTGGGAGGGTGTTGGGACGGGTTGGCCATATTGGGAGGTGAAGGCAGACTAGATGATGGTTGACCGTATTAGGCAGGAACTCTGGCCCAGACGCCTAGGTGGGGTTGGAAGGGGAAGAAGAGGAAAAAAAGAGAGGCAAGGAGAGGGGAGAAGCTCAACAAAGGAAGACAAGATGAAACGAAGCAAGAACATAAACAGAGAACGCTTAAGTCCAGAAAGGGAAACATTCAAATTTAAACGTTTGTGTATCAAGTTAGTAATGATACCCAGGCATATATGGGAGATGAAGATGGTGAGGTTGATGATGATGGTGGTGGTGTTGGTGGTGATGATGGTGTTGGTGGTGATG
The DNA here is from genome assembly GCF_046742065.1 of Oratosquilla oratoria. Lineage (NCBI taxonomy): Eukaryota > Metazoa > Arthropoda > Malacostraca > Stomatopoda > Squillidae > Oratosquilla > Oratosquilla oratoria. The sequence goes on from NC_134790.1 coordinate 16,326,507, forward strand.
GTGGTGATGATGGTGGTGATGACGGTGGTGGTGATGATGATGATGATGATGATGATGATGATGATGATGATGATGATGATGATGATGGTGATGGTGATGGTGATGGTGATGGTGATGGTGATGGTGATGGTGATTGTGATGATGATGATGATGATGATGATGATGATGATGATGATGATGATGATGATGGTGGTAATGATGATGGATGATGATGATAATGATGATGATGATGATGATGATGATGATGATGATGATGATGATGATGATGATGATGATGATGATGATGATGATGATGATGATGATGATGATGATGATGATGATGATGATGATGATGATGATGATGGTGGTGGTGGTGGTGGTAGTGATGATGATGATGATGATGATGATGATGATGATGATGATGATGATGATGATGATGATGATGATGATGATGATGATGATGATGATGATGATGATGACTGGGAAGAGAAGGAGGATGCATTAGGAAACATACTGAGGAAACGAGATCCCTATTTTTTGTAAAACTACTAACGTGTCTAGTTCCCGTTTCTCCTTATTCTTGCCTTCTTTTTTTAACTTTAATTTGTATTATTAAGAGATGTCCATGAGGTTAGGTTTATGATTTATCTTTGTTTTCTAAGTCAATGATGAGTGTCTATAGGTAGTCAGTCCTACAAAAGAGAATACAGGAAGAAAAGATGTCACATCCTTTCTCGTATTTGTAAATGTCCTTTCCTTATTTTCCAATTTTATTCGAAAAAAAATTGTCCTCCTCCCATTTGATGTAAAAAAGAAAAAAAGATTTGTCGTTTGACTTATCAAGGAGGATCCTTGACATTTTTTTATTCTTGTTTTCATGTAGATCTTAAGAGAATTCTTAAAGAAAATATTGTATATAGTGTACAGTGTGTCCTTGCTTTGTAGTCTATATTGTTTCTTGCTGTATTTTGTTTTTATGTAATTTAACGTGTTTGTTTCAACATTGCCTTTGCAAAGCAAATGCCCCAGTTCGAACCTATCAGGTACTGGAATATTGCCCTAACAGTCCCATAGCACACAGGGCAAAGGTGAGGGGTTGAGAAGACATAGCAAAGGTAGTGAGCGCTGAAGTAATTAGTTTTTTTTTTTTTTTTTTAACTTTATGTTTCGGGATGAAAGTTGGTAGGGGACATGAAACTGCCTATTGTAGGCCTTATGGTCTCTTGCAGTCTCCTTTATTCTTGTGCCCTTATGTTCTGTTCAGCTCCTGGCAGAGGCTTCTCGTTTTCTATGTATCTTTTACTGATTTGGGTTTCCTCTTAACTGAACAAAATCGCCTGCATTCAAGTAGAGTAGAATTCTTGGCGAAGGTCTTTCTTGTTGGGCGCCAAATTGTTCTTCGAGGCTGTAGTCTCCTTCGTCTTTCTTTTTTTGATAATAAAATTTTGAAAAAAAAAAAAAATCTTAAGTCCCTTCACCCGTTAGACACTTCGCGAGTACGTGTGAACATAATTACTTCACTTCTTGGTGCTTCGAGAAAACGTGTGAACGTAAAACCCATCACTGACATGCCCGCGAAACATTATGAACGTAGACATCACATGACCGTGAGAATGTGTTAACGACAACACCTCACCATCACGTTCTTTTAGCGCCGAATGTGCGAAAAAAAAATTAGACTTTGTGTTTGCATAGTGATTTTACAATGTGTTGTGATTTTACTGCGTGTTTGTGTCCGTGTTGTCATTCTTATTGTATGCTGAACGTGGGTGCTAAATGTACTCTAACATAACAAAATGTTATTGCTAATAACAAATCACACAAAGACAATATTTTTTATTATAATCCAGTCCGGGGGGGGGGGGGCAGGAAGGTATTTAGGAAATTTGTTGTATTTGTCGACTGCTGTTCTGGAGGCAGTGAGTACATTGTACATTGTATTATATATTACAATATTACATAAATTAGTGTATAGATGTTGGTTCCCAATTTCGTTCAGTAGGTTTCTGTATCCTCCTGGATCTTCCTTCGTCTTCATTACATAGAACTTGGGACAATAGATGCCTTTTCCTCTTCTTTATTCTCGTTGTTAGTCTTGGAATAGACTAAAAGTGCTTGTTGGTCTAGGAGAGTGGGTGGAAGTCGAAGTGTAGGGATTTTGTCCACGGGAGTGTTGGAATTTTGTCCTTCGGTGTTGGGATTTTGTCCACGGGAGTGTTGGAATTTTGTCCTTCTGTGTTGGGATTGTGTCCTTGGATTTTGGTTTACCTGTGGATTGCTGGTGGGTGGTGATCTGGGAGAAGGATTTTTTGTCTTGATGTCGGATATCTGAGGCCTTGAGGATTGTCATTTTGGAGTGCAAGTCTTGTTTTGTTAGGAGCTTTGTCACCGAACGCACGCACGCACGCACGCACACACACACACACACACACACACACACACACACACACACACACACACACACACACACACACACACACATTAGAAGCCATAATCATTTACAATCCCGAAAAGAGTGTATGAAAACCGACGAAGTTTGAGGGACATTCTTAAGTCTCATAGCAAGGATCCCTTATCACAGTCACCTGCACGCTTATCCCCCCCCCCTGAAACCTTTTCCCTTTGGCCCTCACGGTGCCACCCGCCTCTGGCACAGTGCCAGCGAAGACGAAGCTGACGCTCCCCATCAAAGCCACATAGACTGGCCAAGAGAGGTTACCTAACCCTTCCCATTCTGGGCTTCTCCTCAAATGAACTGAAACCATCTAGTATTAGCCAAAATAAAATACGCGAAGCTCGATAGGATTCATTTAAGAATCGTTCACAATATCCTCAGGATTTTTTTTACTCTCTTGAAGAGTTCCACGATTCTGCTCTCTCGCTCTTTTGTTCTTCATTGGACTGAAAGTACTCTGAAGCCTGAAGCCTGAAGAGCTGTTACCTTTTTATAGGCACAAGGACACCCTATCAACTGAATGAAATTCTTAGGCGGCAGACAGGAGTGATACTCAGGAGTCTGGTCTGATCGTTGAAGTGGATGAGGGAGTTGTTTCTTTTCATGTACAGATAAACTTACTTTCTTTTACGAGAAACAACGTCAGAGTTTGCAACCAGGAACTCCATCGCAACTGTCAATGAGCGGAAGAATCTAGGATTCTAGGAAGAGCGCAAGCGTAGTTAACCATTCCTAGCCCTTCTGGGTTCTAGAAGCATCGACACTCTACTCCCTAAGTGGTGGCATCGTGTGTCGGTTGACAGTGGCTGTAAGTGGCACTAACTAGACTTAGAGCCATGTGCTCCTGTGTTTGTCGTGTTTATTTGTCCAACATCAAAATGAATCCTGGTGAACTGAAAAGAATTGTTTGATCATAAAAAAGAAATGAGACTCTCGATGAAAGATTTGCATATAATACAAGAGTTTCTTCCTGTAATTTTTCATTGTTGTCTTCTTGTACATATTATCAATGAGATTTACCGTGGAAAATAACTTGAAATCTGTAACTGTTGTTATGATAAAATAAACACTGGTTATATAAACAATGTTTTCAGAAATCTTCGAGTTTGATGCTTTTAAAGAAACTCGAGAAGAATTGTTTCAGAAGAAATTTGCACGTATCTTATCTGCAAGAGTTCTTGTGAAGGTTTTGTTGGCATTTTAGCCTTAATTATGAGATTTTGTATTTCCTGTAGAGTAACGCGTTGCCCTGTAGTATAACGCGTTCCATACGTCAATTGCCTTTTGCATTTTTTTTTCACAAATTTGTTAAACTTGAAAAAAAAAATTCTCATAATGCCGTGCTTTTGTAGTGGTGTGTTGTCATTTTTTCTTTTCTTTGAAAACTGTAAATACCTTTCTTTTTTCACTACGGGATATCGTAAGATGTCCTACCCTTATTGATAGGAATGCATAAAAAATACTTACTAAGTGACACATGTATGTATGCATGTATATATGTACGTATGTATGTACGTTCGTATGTATGTACATATGTATGTATGTATGTATGTATGTATGTATGTGTGTATAAATGTATGTATGCATGCATTCATACATGCACGGATGGATATATGTGCACGTGTCCATCTGTATCTAAACAAATAAACTAGAAGTTATTGCCTAACTACGGAATAGCCCAACCTATGCTGATATGTTTAAATATATTTTTTTGTAAATATGATAAACGCTGGCCTTAAAAGCGCACCAAGCCTCGAGTGGTGTCCTGGAACTTTAGTTTTAAGTCCTTATATGGTATTTATGACGTATTTATGACGTCACCTATGTCCTCACAATGCCTTGGGCAGAAATATGATTGTGAATATTAATAGAAGAGTTTGAATAAATAAGTGATGTTTTACCAATTCGTTTTGTTTTTGAAGCCTTTTTATCTTTTTTTTTGGATATCGTCAAAAAAATAAATAAATGATAATTTATTATTCTGTTCTCGATAATATAGTTCGTGCGCAGCAAGGATTCCGTGGTCAATATACAAAAAAAAAAAAAAAAAAAAAAAAAAAAAAAAAAAAATAGCACAAAGATGCGAAAGAAGCACGTGCTAAGGTTGATTTGGAGTGCACAGACTTAAAGGTTGGTTTTATATCAGATATGAAAAAAAGTAAAAAAAATAATAAATAAATAAATAAATAAATAAATAAACAAAAATATTGCATTAGGCAACTCAGCTGATTTTGAATAGACCAGAAATGGACCACAAAAACTGCGATTACCTTCATTTTTAGAAGCAAAAAATAGACAAATAAACAAATAAATAGATAAACAAATAAATAGAAAATAAAATACAAAATATATGTAGAAAATAAATGAAAAAATAAAACAGTATCAACAAACTTTTCTTAATTCTAATACACCTAAAAAAACAACAGTGACCTTATTCCATCACTACTAGCCTTGCATTTAACAAAATTATTTTTAAAGTTTTCCGTTCAGATTCTACAGACTGACCGGGGGCACGTTACCTGTACCACTCCAAGTTGCCTTGGCTGAATAAAATTCTCATCTATACATTCTCTTTCTCATACTATTTCATCTATTTACTGAAGAGGACCAAATACATTGGTCTTACTAAACAATTTACAATCCTCTGTTTTTCTTTTTTTTTTTGCTAGTGGATATTGCTTTATCTGTCTATGACTGTAGTACTAAACTACTTTACTAATAATGTATATCTATCCATCTATATCTATGTCTACATGTGCACACACAAACGACCACACACACATACACACACTCACACTCGTGGCGCAGTGGTAGAGTTTCCGCCTGCCACTAGGGCGGTCTGGGTTCGAATCCCGCCCAGGGCTAAAATAATTTCAGTATCGCTGCGCTGCGGGCCGTTACTCCAACTCTCGTGGGTGGGGAGTTGGGTGTGTGCGTGTGTAAGGTCACAGCATTACCCATAAATCGGTCATATATAAACTCTGAGCTCTCTTCCGGGAAGGAAATAGCTGTCGATCACGAGTCCAACACGTGATCCAAGACCATGGTGAATCACACACACACAAACGCACGCACACACACACACGCACACGCACGCACGCACGCACGCACACATGGCAGCGACAGCTCGACGATATCATATCGCCAAATTTTTTGTTCTTTCCTTAAGAGGACGTCGAGATTGACCGCAGGTTTCGTGGTGTGACGTCAA
>NC_134790.1:16334651-16344651 GCF_046742065.1 Oratosquilla oratoria
AGATATGTGTTTTCTCTTGTCTTTGTATTCCGCTTGAAGAGGATCACAGCAAGTGATCGAAATATACGGAAATCGTTATTTCCTTTCTTTTCTTAAATCCAATCAACAGTGGGTTTTTAGTGTATATATATATATATACATATATATATATGTATATATATATATGTATATGTATATATATACATATATATATATATACATATATATATGTTTATATACATATGTATATATATATATATATATATGATATATATATGTATATATATATACATATGTATATATATATATGATATATGTTATATATATATATGTTTATATACATATGTATATATATATGTATATATATATATATATATATTTCTATATACATATATATGTTTATATACATATATATATATGATTATATACATATACCCACACACACACAAATATATATGTATATATATATATATATATATATACATATATATATATTATATATATATATGTATATATATATATATATATATATATATATATATGAATATATATGGTTATATACATATATATACATACATATATATATATATATATATATATATATATATATATATATATATATATATATATATATATATTCTGTTGAAAATCATTGGAAATTAATTTCTTTCTTAAACTTTCTAGGTTTCGGAAAGTAGATTTCTCTGGAAAAGAGAGGGGAAGAGGTAAATTTCCAATTGACATTAGGAACTTATATTAACACAAATATATACTTTGTACATAAAATAAATGAAAACAAGCAAAACAAAACACGGTAGAAAAAGCCCAAGACGTTTCGCAGATCGTTCTGCATCCTCATTAGGAATGAAGAGAAGTAAGCCATTGGTCAGTATAAGAATGAACAAAGACAAATCTTGGATAGATCACTTATGACTCTCCTCTGCTTGGCTGGCGCTATTTCGCTGATTCCTCAGCCTAGCTGATCGTCTATGGCATGAGATTTTGTCATCTGTGGTGTGATTGTTTTTGAACCTCTGTGGGTTGTTTGTGTGTGGGTGTGCTCCGAACTGGCGGCTCTATTTTTGTGGTTAAATGTCTCCCACGTTTAGGTTTCATGCTGGGGAGGAGAGAGAAATCTTTCTCCTCCCTAGCATGAAACCTACACTTAGGCAACCCACAGGCATACTTTGCCCATACAAAAAACTTATTAGGCTTTGTAATAACAGTGTATGGGCAAAGTATGCCATTTTAGACAATTTTGTTAACCTTTCGAATGTTCTCTTCACAAAATCACAATTAGAAGTCTTGGATTGAATTTTGCCCTCAAACCAGAGAATCATCATGCTATGGACTTTCTCGTAGGTTTTGATAAGTTCCTAGCTAACAAGAACTACGACAAAAATTTATTATGTTTAAAAGGTGCTCTTCTGCAAGGCATTGCGGGTTGTTTTAATAAGAGAATTGGGCTTCCCAGAAGGTATCAAAAAAGTTTGGAAGTAATAAGGAGCATGGATAACATTATTATTACTAAGGCAGATAAGGGAAGCAAAATAGTTATTCTTGACCATGACAGTTATGTAGATAAAGCCTTGGCCCTTCTAAATGACACCGATACATATAAGCAACTCAGTAAAAATCCACTTAAAAACATGTCTGCCACTTTCAATAGGGAAGTTTGTAACATCACCAAAGACGAGGATGTTTTGAAACTTGGTGGTTAATCCCAAGTTGCCTTATTTTTACGGCCTTCCAAAATTGCATAAAACTGATATCCCCCTCAGACCTATTATCTCCAACCGGGGATCTTGTACCAGCAAGCTTTCCAAATGGCTAGCAAACCTTTTATCCCCGTTTGTTAGTACTTTCTCAGATTCCCAATTAAAACACTCAGAGGATTTCATCACAAAATTAAAACAAGTGAATATTTCTAGTAGTAAAAAGCTCAATCTGGATATGATCTCTCTTTTTACACATGTTTGTGCTGATGACATCCTATCCTTCCTGGAAACCAAGCTAAAACCATTTTAGAATAAATTCCCACTCCCCGTTACAAAAATCATTGCTCTTATTCGGCTATACGTTACCTCAAACGTTTTTTACCTTTCAGAATTCTTTTTTTAGACAAAAATTTGGTTGTAGCATGGGTTCAAATCTCTCTCCTGTACTGGCAAATCTGTATATGGAATACTTTGAGTCTGTTCTTCTTCCAGTCATTAAACCCCCAGACCTGTTTTCCAACATGTTAAACAATTTAACTATTGTTTAAACTGGGACAAAGCTAAGCTCATTTATAAGTCTAGATGTGAGTTCAGGAGAAAAATGGTTGATTCAACTATTATTGAATACCAGCCCAATATGAACATTTCAAAGGGACAATGGTCCCCGGACATAATTTCAGGACTTTTCATCACCAGCTTATTAAAGACATTTGCCTCCTGACCCCACATACGGAGTGAGACGAGGGTTGAGTCCTCTTACAATGTTCCCCTTCTCATGTCAAGGGTGCTACTTATGTAACACTCACTATTCCATTTTTGTATCAATTGAAGAGGATTGCAGTTTGTAATCGAAATATATAGATTCCCTGTCTCCAGTCTTTTTTGCTCCAACAGCGGTTTTCATGTGATTGACAAATGTGGGATTACATTTATTCACCTGTAATATATGTATATATATATATACATGTATATATATATATATATACATGTATATATATATATGTATATATATATATATATATATATATATATATATATATACACACATATATATATATATATATACATATATATGTATATATATACATATATATACATATATATATATACATATATATACATATATATCATATATATATATATATATATACATATATATGTATATATATACATATATATACATATATATATACATATATATATATTATATACATATTATATATATGTGTTATATATAGAATGTATATATATACATATATATATATATGTATATATATATATATATATATATATATATATATATATAAATATATATATATATACATATATATATATATATATATATATATATATTCATAAGGTCCTGTCTCTTAAAGGCCATTTACACGGTCAAACAGTTTGACAAACCCGGTTTGTCAGACAAGTGTTTGAAGTCATGTTTGACCTTGTGAATGGGATATTTGGTCGTCAAACACGTTTGTCGAACGTGTTTGACAACCAAATACCCTATTCACACGGTCAAACATCACTTCAAACACTTGTTTGACAAACCGGGTTTGTCAAACCGTTTGGCCGTCTAAATGCCCCTTTACTCAAAATCATCATACCTAGCTTCAAAATGTGTGTTCGTGTAAACTCTCACAATGCGCAAACTGATCCCGAAAACGTGAGCCAAGCTGGAGAGGTCCCCCTCGTGTCCCTATTACGTTTCATCGGAGAGGCGCCAAATGGGTCTTCGGGAAGAACGTTGGCGGGGAGCCCGGACCAAGAGAGTCGGAGGCTGAGGGCCTTGGGACCCGAAACGACGCGCAACCGACGCCGGCGCTTCATGATGTCCTCTGGACGCCCACAAAGGAACAGCGCCCGCAAGCCTCCCAAAAATCAAGAAAATCAAAAGCGCGAAAAGAGAAATGAAAAGAGGAAAACAAAAATGGAAATACGATAGAAAAAAAGTAGAAAAATGCAACAGAGGAATATATAATCAAAAACATATATAAGAATAAACAAAAATAGAGAAGAGCGAAATTCCATACAAGAGACAATATAGAGATTAAAACGTCAAACACGAAATTTTTAATGACATATAGCAGTACAAAAGGAATTGGAAAATAGGCGAAAAAATTGAAAAAAAGAAAAGCCAAAGATTAAAAAAATAAATTGCAAATAATGAGCTAATAAAAAAAAAGAAATATCATGAATAAGAAAACTGTAAAAAAAGCGGATAATTTGAAAAATATAAAAAAAAGAAGTGTCAAACATAACAGGAATATAATTGCCGACCACTGATCAAGTCGACCAATGAACAACAACTGACTAAGTCGACCTCTGATCAAGTCCACCAATGGCCAAACACTGCTTACGTCTACCCTCAAGATCAGGCCGACCACTGATCAAGTCGACCAATGATCAACATCTGATTAAGTCGACCTCTGGTCAAGTCCACCAATGGCCAAACACTGCTTACGTCGACCATCAAGAACAGACCGACCCCTGATCAAGTCCACCAATGGCCAAACACTGCTACGTCAACCATCAAGATCAGGCCGACCACTGATCAAGTCGACCACTGATCAAGTCGACCACTGATCAAGTCGACCAATGACCAACAACTGATCAAGTCGACCAATGGCCAAACACTTCCTACGTCGACCATCAAGATCAGGCCGACCACTGATCAAGTCGACCAAAAATCTAATACTGATTAAGTCGACCTCTGATCAAGTCCAGTAATGGCCAAGCACTGGTTACGTCGACCATCAAGATCAGGCCGACCACTAATCAAGTCGACCAATGATCAACAGCTGATTAAGTCGACCTCTGATCAAGTCCACCAATGGATATACACCGCTTACGTCGACCATCAAGATCAGGCCGACCACTGATCAAGTCGACCAATGATCAATAACTGATTAAGTCGACCTCTGATCATGTCGACCAATGATCAACAACTGATAATGTCGACCTCTGATCAAGTCCACCAATGGCCAAGAACTGCTTACGTCGACCATCAAGATCAGGCCAACCACTGATCAAGTCGACCAATGATCAACAACTGATTAAGTCGATCTCTGATCAAGTCCACCAATGGCCAAACACTCCTTACGTCGACCATCAAGATCAGGCCGACCACTGATCAAGTCGACCAATGATCAACAACTGATTAAGTCGACCTCTGATCAAGACCACCAATGGCCAAACACTGCTTACGTCGACCATCAAGATCAGGCCGACCACTGATCAAGTCGACCAATGATCAACAACTGATTAAGTCGATCACTGATCAAGTCCACCAATGGCCAAGACCTGCTTACGTCGACCATCAAGATCAGGCCGACCACTGATCAAGTCGACCAATGATCAACAACTGATTAAGTCGACCTCTGATCAAGTCCACCAATGGCCAAGCACTGGTTACGTCGACCATCAAGATCAGGCCGACCACTGATCAAATCGACCAATGATCAACAACTGATTAAGTCGACCTCTGATCAAGTCCACCAATGGCCATACACCGATTACGTCGACCATCAAGATCAGGCCGACCACTAATCAAGTCGACCACTGATCAACAACTGATCAAGTCCACCAATGGCCAAGACCTGCTTACGTCGACCATCAAGATCAGGCCGACCACTGATCAAGTCGACCAATGATCAACAACTGATTAAGTCGACCTCTGATCAAGTCCACCAATGGCCAAGCACTGCTTACGTCGACCATCAAGATCAGGCCGACCACTGATCAAGTCGACCAATGATCAACTACTGATTAAGTCGACCTCTGATCAAGTCGACCAATGGCCAAGCATTGGTTATGTCGACCATCAAGATGAAGCCGACAACTGATCGACTCGACCAATGATCAACAACTGATTAAGTCGACCTCTCATCAAGTTCACCAATGTCCAAACACTGCTTATGTCGAACCATCAAGATCAAGCCGATCACTGATCAAGTCGACCAATGATCAACAACTGATTAAGTCGACATCTGATCAAGTCGACCAATGGGCAAACACTGCCTACGTCCACCATCAAGATCAGGCCGAGCACTGATCAAGTCGACCAATGATCAACAACTGATGAAGTCGACCTCTGATCAAGTAAACCAATGGCCAAGCACTGCTTACGTCGACCATCAAGATCAGGCCGACCACTGATTAAGTCGACCAATGATCAATAACTGATTAAGTCGACCTCTGATCAAGTCGACCACTGATCAAGTCGACCACAGATCAACAACTGATTAAGTTGACCTCTGATCAAGTCCACCTATGGCCAAACACTGCTTACGTCGACCATCAAGATCAGGCCGACCACTGATCAAGTCGACCAATGATCAACAACTGATTAAGTCGACCTCTGATCAAGACCACTAATGGCCAGACACTGCTTACGTCGACCATCAAGATCAGGCCGACCACTGATCAAGTCGACCAATGATCAACAACTGATTAAGTCTACCTCTGATCAAGTCCACCAATGGCCAAGCACTGGTCACGTCGACCATCAAGATCAGGCCGACCACTGATCAAGTCGACCAATGATCAACAACTGATTAAGTCGACCTCTGATCAAGTCCACCAATGGCCATACACCGATTACGTCGACCATCAAGATCAGGCCGACCACTGATCAAGTCGACCAATGATCAACAACTGATTAATTCGATCACTGATCAAGTCCACCAATGGCCAAGACCTGCTTACGTAGACCATCAAGATCAGGCCGACCACTTATCAAGTCGACCAATGATCAACAACTGATTAAGTCGACCTCTGATCAGGTCCAACAATGGCCAAGCACTGCTTACGTCGACCATCAAGATCAGGCCGACCACTGATCATCCACTGATTAAGTCGACCCCTGATCAAGTCGACCAATGACCAAGCACTGGTTATGTCGACCATCAAGATGAAGCCGACAACTGATCGAGTCGACCAATGATCAACAAATGATTAAGTCGACCTCTCATCAAGTTCACCAATGTCCAAACACTGCTTATGTCGAACCATCAAGATCAGGCCGATCACTGATCAAGTCGACCAATGATCAACAACTGATTAAGTTGATCTCTGATCAAGTCGACCAATGGGCAAACACTGCCCACGTCCACCATCAAGATCAGGCCGAAAACTGATCAAGTCGACCAATGATCAACAACTGATCAAGTCGACCTCTGATCAAGTAAACCAATGGCCAAGCACTGCTTACGTCGACCATCAAGATCAGGCCGACCACTGATTAAGTCGACCAATGATCAATAACTGATTAAGTCTACCTGTGATCAAGTCGACCACTGATCAAGTCGACCACTGATCAAAAATTGATTAAGTCGACCTCTGATCAAGTCCACCTATGGCCAAACACTGCTTACGTCGACCATCAAGATCAGGCCGACCACTGATCAAGTCGACCAATGATCAACAACTGATTAAGTCGACCTCTGATCAAGTCCACCAATGGCCAAACACTGCTTACGTCGACCATCAAGATCAGGCCGACCACTGATCAAGTCGACCAATGATCATCCACTGATTAAGTCGACCTCTGATCAAGTCCACCAATGGCCAAACACTGCTTACGTCGACCCTCAAGATCAGGCCGACCACTGATCAAGTCGATCAATGATCAACAACTGATTAAGTCGATCACTGATCAAGTCCACCAATGACCAAACACTGCTTACGTCGACCATCAAGATCAGGCCGACCACAGATCAAGTCGACCAATGATCAACTACTGATTAAGTCGACCTTTGATCAAGTCGACCAATGGACAAGCACTGCTTACGTAGACCATCAAGATCAGGCCGACCACTGATCAACAACTGATTAAGTCGACCTCTGATCATGATGAGGCCGACCACTGATCAAATCGACCAATGATCAACAACTGATTAAGTCGACCTCTGATCAAGTCCACCAATGGCCAAACACTGCTTACATCAACCATCAAGGTGAGGCCGGCCACTGATCAAGTCGACCAATGATCAACTACTGATAAAGTCGACCTCTGGTCAAGTCCACCAATGGCCAAAAACTGCTTACGTCGACCATCAAGATCAGGCCGACCACTGATCAAGTTGACCAATGATCATCCACTGATTAAGTTGACCTCTGATCAAGTCCAACAATGGCCAAGCACTGCTTATGCCAACCATCAAGATCAGGCCGACCACTAATCAAGTCGACCAATGATCAACAACTGATTAAGTCGACCTCTGATCAAGTCCACCAATGGCCAAGCACTGGTTATGTCGACCATCAAGATCAGGCCGACCACTGATCAAGTCGACCAATGATCAACAACTGATTAAGTCGACCTCTGGTCAAGTCGACCAATGGCCAAGCACTGGTTACGTCGACCATCAAGATGAAGCCGACCACTGATCAAGTCGACCAATGATCATCCACTGATCAAGTCCACCAATGGCCAAGTACTGCTTACGTCGACCATCAAGATCAGTCCGACCACTAATCAAGTCGACCAATGAACAACAGCTGATTAAGTCGACTTATGGTCAGGTCCACCAATGACCAAACACTCCTTACGTCGACCATCAAGATCAGGCCGAAAACTGATCAAGTCGACCAATGATATAACTGATTAAGTCGACCTCTGTTCAAGTCCACCAATGGCCAAACACTCCTTACGTCGACAATCAAGATCAGGCCGAAAACTGATCAAGTCGACCAATGATCAACAACTGATTAAGTCGACCTCTGATCAAGATGAGGCCGACCATTGATCAAGTCGACCAATGATCAACAACTGATTAAGTCGACCTCTGATCAAGTCCACCAATGGCCAAACACTGCTGTCGTCAACCATCAAGGTGAGGCCGACCACTGATCAAGTCGACCAATGATCAATAACTGATAATGTCGACCTCTGATCAAGTCCACCAATGGCCAAACATTGCTTACGTCGACCATCAAGATCAGGCCAACCACTGATGAAGTCGACCAATGATCATCCACTGATTAAGTTGACCTCTGTTCAAGTCGACCAACGGCTAAGCACTGCTTATGCCAAACATCAAGATCAGGCCGACCACCGATCAAGTCGACCAATGATCAACAACTGATTAAGTCGACCTCTGATCAAGTCCACCAATGGCCAAGCACTGGTTATGTCAAAAATCAAGATCAGGCCGACCACTGATCAAGTCGACCAATGATCATCCACTGATTAAGTCGGCCTCTGATCAAGTCCACCAATGGCCAAAAACTGCTTACGTCGACCATCAAGATCAGGCCGACCACTGATCAAGTCGACCAATGATCATCCACTGATTAAGTCGACCTCTGATCAAGTCGACCAAAGGCCAAGCACTGCTTATGTCGACCATCAAGATCGGACCGACCACTGATCAAGTCGACCAATGATCAACAACTGATTAAGTCGACCTCTGATCAGGTCCACCAATGGCCAAACAGTGCTTACGTCGACCATCAAGATCAGACCGACCACTGATTAAGTTGACCAATGATCAACTACTGATTAATTCGACCTCTGATCTAGTCCACCAATAGCCAAAAACTGCTTACGTCGACCATCAAGATCAGACCGACAACTGATCAAGTCGACCAATGATCAACATTTGATTAAGTCGACCTCTGATCAAGTCCACCAATGGCCAAACACTGCCTACATTGACCCTCAAGATCAGGCCGACCACTGATCAAGTCGACCAATGATCAACAACTGATTAAGTCGATCTCTGATCAAGTCCACCAATGGCCAAACACTGCTTCCGTCGACCATCAAGATCAGGCCGACCACTGATTAAGTCGACCAATGATCATCCACTGATTAAGTCGACCTCTGATCAAGTCCATCAATGGCCAAACACTGCTTACGTCAACCATCAAGATCAGGCCGACCACTGATCAAGCCGACCTTGATCAACAACTGATTAAATCGACCTCTGATCAAGTCCAACAATGGCCAAGCACTGCTTACGTCAACCATCAAGATCAGGCCGACCACTGATCAAGTCGACCAATGATCAACAACTGATTAAGTCGACCTCTGATCAAGTCCAACAATGGCCAAGCACTGCTTACGTCGACCATCAAGATCAGGCCGACCACTGATCAAGTCGACCAATGATCATCCACTGATTAAGTCGACCTCTGATCAAGTCCACCAATGGCCAAACATTGCTTACGTCAACCATCAAGATCAGGCCGACCACTGATCAAGTCGACCAATGATCAACAGCTGATTAAGTCGACCTCTGATCAAGTCCATCAATGGCCAAATACTGCTTACGTCGACCATCAAGATCAGGCCGACC
>NC_134790.1:16349651-16352151 GCF_046742065.1 Oratosquilla oratoria
CCATGCACTTCCTTCTCTTTGTCATGCACCTCTTCTTCTTGGCCATGCACTTCTTCCTCTTGGTCATGCACGTTCTCCTCTTGGCTATGCACTTCTACCTCTTTGCCATGCACTTCTTCCTCTTGGTCATCCCCCTCCTCCTCTTGGCCAAGCACCTCCACCTCTTTACCATACACCTTCTCCTCTTGGTCATGCAGCTCCTCTTTGCCATACACCTTCTCTTGGTAATGCAGCTCCTCTTGGTCAAACACCTCCTCCATGTTCTCGCTGGTGCGACAACACCTCTTGGTCATGCACCTCCTTCTCTTGGTCATGCACCTCCTTGACGAAATTCCAGCACATCATCCTTGAGAAAATCAGTCATCTTCTCCAATGAAATCAATATTTATAATTATCTGAAACCAAAGAACGTACTATCTATCCTTAGCATTCGACATGGTTCTGAACCAAAAGGTCTCCTGTCAATATACTCTGTAATTCCTTTGTAAGTTGTGACAACTGTAGATCCTATTCGCGACCTTCAGAACTTAAATTTATTATGCAAACGACTTACAGTCCTTTGTACAAAACAACGAGAATTACAAACACTGGGATCTGTTGTGTTGTCATGTGGGCTGTCAGAGACCTCACAAGGGGTGGTCCAAGAATATATTTCGTCTCTTCAACTAGATGCACTGCAGAAAAAGAGAAGTACACACATTCACAGACTTCCAGTCTACCAATTACCACCGATATATCTATATGTCTATATATATATATATATATATATATATATATATATATGTATATACATATATATATACATATATAAATATATATATATATATAATATATATATATATATATATATATATATATATATACCTGAAAGATAAGTAACCTCTCTCCATTTCAATTTCTTCCATTCATAAATGCTTCTCCTGGAATTGGGAATAAAAATTTCCAGAAGTTAGAAATAAAGTTTGATGTATCTGAGGGTGATCGTCTGTGTAGGGTTGAACTCGGGTCTTGTTATATTGTTGGTATGATAACACACGTGTTCAGAGAGATGTTATTCTGAAGCAGCTAAATAACGATAAAACTAATGATAGAAACTAATAATGAAAACTAATAATAACTAGAAATAATTAATTACTAACAATAATAATGATAATAATGATAATAATGATAATGATAATGATAATGATAATAATAATAATAATGAGGGTATTAATAATGATAATAATAATAAAGATGATAATAATAATGATAATAATAATAATGATAATAATAACAATAATAATAAAAATAACAATAATAACAATAATAATAACACTAATAATAACAATGATAATAATAATAATAACACTAATAATAACAATGATAATAATAATAATAACAATAATAATAATAATATAAACAACAATAATAATAATATGAATATAATAACAATAACAACAACAACAACGAAGAAAAAACGGTCTTCCGCAATTTTGAGCGATCAGCTACACAGATCGTCAGAACGTCAGCGACTATCCAATTTAACAAAAATTTTATCAGAGAGAAGACTACTCGAATAATAATAATAATAATAATAATGAATAATAATAATAATAATAACAATAATAATAACAATAATAAAATTAATAATAATGGTAATGATAATAATAACAATTATATTAATAATGATGGTAAAATTGGAGAAATAGAGAAATAAACAAGTTAAATCATTTTAATCAGGAAATATGGATGAGATCTGGAGTGAAGAATATTAGAAAGTGTACTCCTTCCACACGACCTGTGCTTTCTTTCATCTGCCCGAGGTTCGACCAGCCAAACACTGAAGATTTAGACAGAATATCACTAACAAAATGGACACTAAGACACTGATAGAATAGCCAGAGATAACTCTCTCTCTCTCTCTCTCTTTCAACTACATAACTTTTCTTCTCATTTTTCACTTAAGGAAGGCTGACAACCGGTGACTGATCGTTATTTTTTTTATCATTTATTAGCCGGCGACACTGAAACGGCCCCACGATACGGACATCGATCGAAAATTTGTCAAAAAAAAAAAAAAAAAAAAATCTAATGTTTGCTTCTCACTGTTGCACCCTTTCAGGTTCCATTATTTCATATTTTTTCTTTTTCTTTCAAACTCTTCCATCTATCCAGTTCTCACCCCAAACACAGGCAAACAGTGAATGAGAATCAGAAAAGAAATAATGGCCTCAAACTGTCAGGAAATAGATTTAATTTGGAAGTGGGTAGAAACAACTTCGCCAACCGTGTAGTTAATGAATGGAATAAACTTCCTGCAGAGGCAGTGCAATGTAGTTCAGTTCGAAGTTTTAAAATTCGTTTAGATAAACACGTAAGCGAGATGCTGTAATGTCTACCATTTATTTTATATTATTTGTTTATTGCTTTATCATTATTTGTTTCTTTGTTTATCAATATTTGCTTGATTATCATTTATTACTATTTACTATTTATCTGTTTGTTTACTATCTAACTTTAC
>NC_134790.1:16369651-16382151 GCF_046742065.1 Oratosquilla oratoria
ATAATAGTTATAACAACAAAAATATAATAATGATAATAATAATAATAATAATAATAATAATAATAATACACATACATACATATACCAAGGCTTTTCCCCCTTACAAGGGAGGTAGCCAAAAAGGAAAAGGCATAAAATCACTCCCACCCATTCCATCCCTGAATACACTCCACACCCCTCCACCCTCCTTCTTATCTTATAATAATAACAATGATAATGATAATAACAATATCATCATCCTGTCACCAAACCACTATACTTTCACCATAACACTGTGATGACGATGGCACCTTCCCCTCATCACCCTATTTCTATGGGGACTGCCCTCACTTGCCACCATGGTATGGTGACAAGCTCACCATTGTCGTACAAATGTCACACAACCTGTCTACGATCACCATGAAGTCACCATAATAAGGTGATGAAATAATCACTTCACTATCATCATATATCCACCAAGACCAGCGGCAGAACCTCACCATAATATAATCACAATACACCATCAACCATTACACCAACACCTTGTCAACACCAGACCACAATATCACCATAAAGGATATAGTGACGTCATCACAGAATGGTGATAACACCGCCATGTCACCATCATCACACTATCACCATATAGGCCACCGTGACGTCACCATAGTATGGTGATAAATCAAAATCTTCCGTTGTTTCACCATACACCCGTCACCATTATCCATCACCATGGTATCACCATAATCATCACCATAGCCGGTCAATAACAACAACACAAATATCACCAACACATAAACACCACAACACCAAGACAAACAACAACAACAACTATTGCCTCAGCGTCGAGACTACAGACTCCAGGACAGGCCGTCGCAAAGCCACCCTTCCAAGCCACCAGGAAGCCCCCTTTCGAAGCCACCACGAAGCCTCAGCCACCACACGGAAGGAAAGGGAGAGCCACACTGATCTTTTCCTGTGTCCTTCTGCCTCTTTTATTCGCCCTATCGCCTGCCAGGGTAAACGGCAGAGATGATAAATACAGTAAATAGAAGGGAGACCCCGATAACACACGATGATACCACAAGTTGGGGGCCCCGCCGCCAGACGATTGTCATATCATAGTCCCGACCTCCTCCTCCTTCTCCTCCTCCTCTTCCTCCTCCTCTACATCCTCCTCCACATCCTCCCGAGGCTGAAGGAGGAAGGAGAAGTAGAAGACGAAGACGAGGAGGAGGAATGGAATGACTGTGTGTGTGTGTGTGTGTGTGTGTGTGTGTGTGTGTGTGTGTGTGTGTGTGTGTGTGTGTGTGTGTGTGTGTGTGTGTGTGTGTGTGTGTGTGTGTGTGTGTGTGTGTGTGTGTGTGTGTGTGTGTGTGTGTGTGTCTAATTATATCAATATGAGTTAGAGATATACATATCCATTTATAAAAAAAATTGCCTCAAATTCAGTTGTGCTGTTGGTCTGGAAAAGATGTTCCACAAATGGATGCATCTTCAGGCAAATATTTTGATTATTCATTTACTTATTCATTTGTTTATCATTTTTTTGTATGAATTCTTGTTGCTCTTTCATTTCATACCAACAAATCTTCAGTCCATTTTTTTCACTTCTTGCTCGGCTCGAAATGCCATTATCATATTGCCTTTCTATCTTCGCTCCTCGACGTGGATAGTCCCACTTTTTCTGGTCTCTCATATGTTTTATCTGCCAGGTTTGGGATCGTTTTGGTTGCCTCTTTCTGTATTCTTTCTTATATATTTCTAAATATCTATATATGATATATTATATATATCATATTCATATATAACCTTTCTTATGTCTCTCTTTGGCGTGGTGACCATTGCTGCATATTCCAATCTAGGTCGGATCAGATTTTTTTTTCTTTCAATTTATCCTAATCCATATAATGAAACGTCGCCCTTATATTCGTTAGTTTTTTACATGTCTTCTCCGTTATTCTATGTATATGACTTTCTAGTGACAGACCATCTCCGATTGAAACGTTAGACTAGTTTTCTCAGCTTCCTGACGGTCTCTTGTTACTTTGGCCCATTTTCATTATTCTGCTTTTCTTTGTATTAAACTTCACCTCTCACTTTTGACTTCATTCGTAAACCTTATCTAGGTCTTCCTGTATCAACTTAAATCCTCTTTACATTTCACTTCTTCATTACCTTGGCATTCTGGGCAAACAAGTTTGTGTAGGTACCTATTTTAATCATCGTATTATTCATATAAACTACGAACATTGCTGGTGCCGACTCAAAACCCTGTGGTACTCCACTAGTCACCTCTCTCCAATCCGTCTCTCATTAAAGACACCCTTTATCCATCCCAGTATACTCCCTTTACGTCTTCCAACGTTCTCCAAATTCCATATCGATATTTCGTTCAGCAGTAAGAGCATAAGGGACTCCAAGAGACCATAAGACCTACACTAGGCAGTTCTATGTCCCTTTCCACCTTTCATCCCTATCCATATAATTACCCCCATCTTCTTTTAAAACAACCAATTGTTTGAGGGCTTAATACATTGTTACAAAATCTATTCCATTTGTTAACCATTCTGTAGGTAAACCATCTCCTGGCTATTTCCTTCTTAAACCTAAATTTGTCCAATTAAAACCCATTGCTACGACCCCTGCCCTGCTGTCTTAATATGATGACCCTGCCTACATCACCCTTGTTAAACCACTTGTTGATAGTTTTTCCAGATCCAGGTATACACAATCCACCCAACCTTTTCTTTAATGCAGTGCGTCGACTACTTTCGAATAACAAACCAATTACACATGACTCCTTTTCTGAATCCCAATTGATTTTCAACAAATTTTCCTTTCTTCCAGTAATTCATCCTTTTATCTTTTACGTTTTTTCGAACATTTCGTCAATCGTGAAGTGAATAAAATCACTTATGTCAGCCAGAATAAGATATATCAACACGTGTTGCAGAACATTAGTGAAATGACTTTGGGCTTCTTCAATATGGTGATTGCAAAATCCAACCCAATCACCTGAATAAAATCGTTTGAAGGCAACAGAACAAAAACTACAGTGAATCTCCATCCCCTGAATTAAATCAAATCGTGTGTCATTAGAAAAAAAAACGCGGTTTTTCCTTGACTATGCGGTACCGCCGCGGTTTCTACATGTTTTAAATCGCTCGTGTGAACAGCAGGGCCTACGTCCGCCACCTCGCCCTTAAATAAAAAATGACCTTCGTTTTATTCTGGCTAACGACAAATTATTTTAGTCCTCTGAAAGCGGCTTTACCATGTGGATTAAAGTGCCCTACGAAAAATACGAATATTGACAAAAGAACTACAAGAAAGTATAAGTAACGGATTAAAGTAGGATACGAAATGAAAGATAAGTATAAACGGATCAAAGTGAACTACGAAAAAGAATAAATGCATACGAAACAGAGTTAAAGAAACAACTATCTATTGAAGTGAGTTATGAAAAAATACGTTTAGATTAGACTGTACTACGTAAAAAACATGTGGATCAATCTGAAGTATTTGTTGTCAAGATTATACAAGATGTTTGTGTATAAGTAGTTGCCCAAATATTAAAATACTTTAAGTACTTTATATAATTACTACACTTAATGGATGTAATATACTAAACAAATTTAATAAACTTGATGTGCTTATTGAACTAAATAAACTTAATGAACTTAATAAAATAAATTAACTTGATGTACGCATTACTGTATACTTGATATTCTTCATGTACTTCTTGTACTTAATCAAGTTAATGTATCTAATTAACTTAATATACTTCATATCTCTATTAGATTTAATTTACTTAATGCACTAGCTATTTGAAATCCATTAGTACTTGCCTACGTCTATTGAAAAAAAAAAAAGGAATTATCACATCGTGCAAAAGTCGAAAATTTCTGTTTTCGACAACAAAAATAAAAAAATATAAAAAATCCTAATTGATAAGTAGTTCTGTTACATCAGACATAGGTTAAAACATATGTAAATTAAATTAATTTCATAAACATACATTGCTCTAGTCACTTGTAATCGCTACACATGGCTTAAATTTATATTATATAACAAATAATAGAGAAGTGGGAGGTAACACGCTCAGGGGAACAGCCACTGGGAATACGAAGTTGTCTTTTGTAATCTGCTTACTTTATACATACATATACACACACTCACACACACAATATATATATAATATATATATATATATATATACATATATATATGCTGTATAATGTCGTGAGTACATTGGCTGTTACTCTGACTGCTTCACCTCCCCACAGACCGAACTTCCTATCATAATTTTTTTTTTCTGTTATAAAGCAGTTTTATCTTGATAAAATTATTACAAAGAGTGTAACATTATTATCTGTGTAATATTTAATTTCCTTTCATATTTATCTTTTTATATTTCGTGTAAAAAATCTGCTTATGTTTCGTTCAAAATCTGTCTTAATCCTTAACTTTGGTCAGTGATGATAAACACGAACACGAAATATGTAGGAGACTGCAACAGACCATGAGGTCTACACTAGGCAGTTCCATGTCCCTCACCACCCGTCATCCCTATCCATAAATTCATCCAATCTTCTCTTAAAAAAACCAGTTGTTTCAGCGCTTACTACATGATGAGTAACTTATTAACTTGAAGAAAAAAATTGAGTGAAAATAACGAGCGTTTTGTTTACATCAATCAGCTGATGTCCATGGAGGGGCGCGGTGACCTGGGCAGGAGGAGGAGGAGAAGGGGGGCGTGGCTAACGAGCAAAGGACTATGATAACAAAATTATATGGATTACTGTATACTACGAACTGAGATAAATTTAACCGAGATGGGCGTAATCTTTCTAAAGCTGAAGGGATTTTCCCTCAGATGAATAAAATCCCTTGGTAACAATAGGACTAGAAATAATACAATTCAATATTTACACCAAAATTAATTTGAGCTCAGTTGCCAGTGCTTATATACATATACCTTTGCTATGAACCAAAATAGGCTACGAGAAATAATGTGCATGGATTAAACTGACCTACAGAAAACAACACGTGTACCTGTGTGTATTACGGGAAAAAAAATAGGACAGAAATATTTGTCTCACAAGATTACCTTTAGAAAAGGAGATGTGTACTGAAACTAATCATAGAAAACGGGTTATCAATTATACTTTAACCTGCGCTTCTAACCATCTCCATGGATAATCTCGCGCCTTTATTTCGCGATACCTTTCATCTCATTAGTTAATTTAGTTAAAGGTGTTTATAGTTTGGTTAAATGCCCCATCCCCGTTCTCTGAGTTAACATAAAACTTCCATCAGTTAAATTGTAGACCTAAGGGGGCAAATACACGTGCAGTTTAAACTGACAGCTACAACTGTTCAGTTATAACTGTCAGTTGAAACTGCACGTGTGTGGGTATTTATCTAACATATTTATACCCACACACGTGCAGTTTCAACTGACAGTTATAATTGAACAGTTGTAACTGTCAGTTTAAACTGCACGTGTATTCAGCCTTAAGGGAAGGAAGAGAAGGAAGAGGAGTTGAGGCTGGTGTCAATGTTTCCGGCTTACATGATCAACATTAATTTCTGATGGAGAGTCTCCAACAAGAAGGAGGATGAAAAATAATGTGGTGCGATATCTTCTGTAAATTATTCAATGGAGCCAATACAAATTAATAATAATAATAATAATAATAACAATAATCAAAATAATCAAAATAAAATAATCATAATCATAATAATAATCATATTTAATGATAATATTCAATAATAATAATAATAATAATAATTAATGATAATAATAATAATAATAACAATAATAGTAATAATAATAATGATAATGTAATAATGATGATAATTAACAATAATAATAACAATAATAATAACAATAATAATAACAATAATAATAACAATAATAATAACAATAATAATAACAATAATAATAACAATAATAATAACAATAATAATAACAATAATAATAACAATAATAATAACAATAATAATAACAATAATAATAACAATAATAATAACAATAATAATAACAATAATAATAACAATAATAATAACAATAATAATAACAATAATAATAACAATAATAATAACAATAATAATAACAATAATAATAACAATAATAATAACAATAATAATAACAATAATAATAACAATAATAATAACAATAATAATAACAATAATAATAACAATAATAATAACAATAATAATAACAATAATAATAACAATAATAATAACAATAATAATAACAATAATAATAACAATAATAATAACAATAATAATAACAATAATAATAACAATAATAATAACAATAATAATAACAATAATAATAACAATAATAATAACAATAATAATAACAATAATAATAACAATAATAATAACAATAATAATAACAATAATAATAACAATAATAATAACAATAATAATAACAATAATAATAACAATAATAATAACAATAATAATAACAATAATAATAACAATAATAATAACAATAATAATAACAATAATAATAACAATAATAATAACAATAATAATAACAATAATAATAACAATAATAATAACAATAATAATAACAATAATAATAACAATAATAATAACAATAATAATAACAATAATAATAACAATAATAATAACAATAATAATAACAATAATAATAACAATAATAATAACAATAATAATAACAATAATAATAACAATAATAATAACAATAATAATAACAATAATAATAACAATAATAATAACAATAATAATAACAATAATAATAACAATAATAATAACAATAATAATAAAAATAATAATAACAATAATAATAACAATAATAATAACAATAATAATAACAATAATAATAACAATAATAATAACAATAATAATAACAATAATAATAACAATAATAATAACAATAATAATAACAATAATAACAATAACAATAACAATAACAATAACAATAACAATAACAATAATAATAACAATAATAATAACAATAATAATAACAATAATAATAACAATAATAATAACAATAATAATAACAATAATAATAACAATAATAATAACAATAATAATAACAATAATAATAATAATAATAATAACAATAACAATAATAATAACAATAGTAATAATAATGAATAAATAAATAAATAGAAAGCTCAGAATATATAATTATATTGTCAATTACGATGAACAATTTGCTATGAAAAAAAACAGGATTTATCTAAATCATCAGGTTATCAGAGTACTGTTTCTTAATTCATTTCTTTTTCATTAATTTAATTATTTACTTATTCATTGTCTTTTCTCTTTCGGAAATCCTCGTCCTTATCACAATTGCATCTCCTCACTTCGCTGAATTTCTTGTGATCAAATGTTTCTTTCATTTAATTTTGATCATTACGAGATCATTTCATGGGTTCAGAAATTTACCTAACGAAGAGAGGCTTAGGCACCTTAACTTACACTCTCTGGAAAGACGCAGAGTGCGGGGTGATCTAATAGAGGTGTTTAATTGGATCAAAGGCTTTAACAAGGGTGACGCAAACAAGGTCATCATATTAAGACAACAGGGCAGGACTCGCAGTAATGGATTTAAACTGGACAAATTTAGATTTAAGAAGGAAATAGGCAAGAATTGGTTTACTAATAGGGTGGTCAACGAATGGGATAGTGAGCGGTGAAACTATCAGTTGTTTTAAGAAACGGTTAAACAGTTTTATGGATGGGAAGGATAGGTGGTAATGGGCACGGAACTGTCTAGTGTATGCCTTATGATCTCTTGCAGTCTCCTTTATCCTTATATTCAACAAGAGACTCGAGAAATGGAACTTGAGGATTATTTCGAGGTCTCGTTTTCTCCCCGTCTTCTCTATTTTCCGCATGCGGGGACGGAGAGGAGGGGGTGTTGCTTGTTAAGTGAGGCGGCCTTGCTGTGGATGTGCTGTGTCATGCTGCATTGCTTCTGACCCAAGGCAGTGGGCGGGAGACAGGGATTGCCCCTTCGTCCGCGGGGAGCTGAGACGGAAGTGGAAAGGGTGGTGGTGGATGGGAGTGGAATGGGTGGGAGTGGGTGCGTGACTTTTGATTAGGCTACCTCTCTTATAAGGGGGAAAAAGTTCTAGGTATACAGATAGACTTATCTATCATCTATTCGTCTATTCATCAATCTATCTATTTATTTACTTATTACACACACACACACACATACACACACACACACGCACACACACACATTATATATATATATATATATATATATATATATATATATATATATATATATATATATATATATATATATATATATATATGGATAGTCTACATCGCTCTTGTTTGATACTTTGTTCTACATAACGTCCCCGACAAGGAGGTAATGCTTTCGGTCGTGTTTGTCAGTCTGTTGGATTGTTAGCCATTTTAGGCAACAAGTTAGGATTTTTTTTCTTTTTTTTTGAGTAGTTACGTCACACTTCGTTAGATTTTGGATGAGATAAGGATCAGTAACAATTCTAGTTAGTTACTTAATCTATTTATTAATTTTATTTATTTATTTTCATTATTATTTTCTATACAAAATTAACTACTTTGGCAAAGGTTTACGCTCTCCGAGTAATTTCTATTATTTATTGATTTATTTTTAGCCAGGGCTCAACTGAATAAAATTGTCTGACGCCTCTTGTCGGAAATAACTCCCACTTGAAGAGCCAAGGACGACAGCAGCGTGCCAAGTGCGACATCAGATGGATAAACTCAAGAGATAGCATCGGCCTCTCTCGCACACACACACACACACACACACACACACACACACACACACACACACACACACACACACACACACACACACACACACACACACACACACACACGAACACATTTACCCATACCCACACGAAAATACACACGTACGTACACACACATACCTAAAGCACACACACACGAACACATGTACCCATGCAAACACGAAAAAAACACACGTACATACACACACGCATACATAAACACACACACACACACACACACACACACACACACACACACACACACACATAAACGAACACATTTACCCATACACACACGAAAAAACACACGTACGTACACACACGCATACATACACACGCGCAAGCACACACACGAACACTTTACACATACACGAAAAACACACATACATACACACATACACACACACACATAGAGGCACACGCATACACACAATTAAGAAGAAATGGGTTTGAAAGGAAACAATTTTGGACGAGGAAAAAAAAAAAAAAAAAAAAAAAAAAAAAAAAAACGAAATTAATCAATCAAGATAATAATGAAAAAAATGGGCGTATGGTAGAGACGATCTACGAGAATAAAAGAACAAGTCACGAAAAATAATATCTAAAATTTTCTTGTGATTCACCATGTTCCTGGACCACGTGTTGGACTCGTGATCGACAGCTGTTTCCCTCCCGGAAGAGAGCTCAGAGCTTGTGCTCGAAATCCTGTGCTCCGAACATTGGTCCGCGTCGCTGGGGATAAACGGAACACGTGGAGTTGTGTCAGGAATAAAAGCAGAGCACTGGAAAGAAAAAAAAAAATGGGCTGATGTCGGAAAATGTGGATGGCGTCACAAGGAAAAGCAGTTGGGAGAGTCGTTTGATTTCCAATAGGTGAAGCGAAGAGGAGGAGAGGAGGAGGAGGGGAGGGGAGGAGAGGAAGAGAGGAGAAGAAGAGAAAAGGATGAGAGGAGGAGACGGGAGGAGGAAGAGAAGAGGAGAAGAGGAGAGGAGAAAAAGAGAAGAGGAGAAGAGGAAGAGGGGAGGAGAGGAGAGGAGGAGAGTAGGACAGAAGGAAAGGAGGAGGAGAGAATTAAAGGAGGAGAGTAGGAGAAGAGGAGAGGAGAGGAGGAGAGGAGAGGAGGAGAAGAGAAGAGAAAGGGGAGG
Organism: Oratosquilla oratoria; assembly: GCF_046742065.1. Classification (NCBI taxonomy): domain Eukaryota; kingdom Metazoa; phylum Arthropoda; class Malacostraca; order Stomatopoda; family Squillidae; genus Oratosquilla; species Oratosquilla oratoria. The sequence goes on from NC_134790.1 coordinate 16,379,560, forward strand.
AGAGGAGGAGAGGAGGAGAGGAGAAGAGGAAGAGGGGAGGAGAGGAGAAGAGGAAGATGGGAGGAGAGGAGAAGAGTAGTAAAAGAGGAGAGGAGGAGGGGATAATTAAAGGAGAGGAGGAGAAGAGAAGGAGGAGAAGGAGGAGAGGAGAGGAGGAGAAGAGAGGGGAGAGGGGGAGGGGGACGGACAGGAAGAGGGTAGATGATGAGAGTAGGAAAAGCGGAGAGAGGGAGGGAAGGATTAAAGAAGGAGAGTAGGAGAAGAGAAGGAGAGGAGGAGAGGAGAGAAGAAGAGGAAGTGTGAAAAGGAGAGAGAGAGAGAGAAGGGGAGAAAAGGAGAGGGAGAGAGGGGGAGAGGCGGACAGGGGGGAATGGGAGAGAAGGAGAGAAGAGGAAAAGAGAGGAGGAAAAGAGGAGGACATTTGGAGTGGTATCGAAAGGAAACGAAAAGAGTAGTCACATCACCACAAAGTGTGTGTGATTCACCATGGTCTTGGACCACGTGTTGGACTCGTGATCGACAGCTATCTCCCTCCCGGAAGAGAGCTCAGAGCTCATATATGACCGATCTATGGGTAATGCTGTGACCTTACATGCACACACACACCCAACTCCCCGCCCACGAGAGCTGGAGTAACGACTCGCAGCGAAGCGATACTGAAATTATTTCAGCCCTGGGGGATTCGAACCCGGACCACCGTAGTGGCAGTCAGGAACTCTACTACTGCGCCACAAGTCTATATGCAGATGTGTGTGTGTGTGTGTGTGTGTGTGTGTGTGTGTGTGTGTGTGTGTGTGTGTGTGTGTGTGTGTGTGTGTGTGTGTGTGTGTGTGTGTGTGTGTGTGTGTGTGTGCGCGCGCGCGCTTCTGCATGCATATACACAGTCTCTCTCTCTCTCTCTCTCTCACACACACACACACACACACACTTTCACGCACAAACACACACAGACACACACACACATACACACACACTGGCTCCCTCTTCCCACCTCCAGAAATATCCTATTTGACCTCAACTCCTTGCCCCCCCTCCCCCCACTCCCTCTCCCACGAAGCCAGACGTCTCCCTTTTCTCCCCCTATCTCCTCCCCCTAACTCCCCCGTTCCTCCATCCTCACTTCACTCAACACTCCACTTCCTTCCCCCTTCCCTCCTTCCTTTTCTCCTTCTTTTTCTTCTCCTTCCTCACCTCTCCTATTTGCAATCTCTATCTCTTATTTATCCATATCCTCCTCTAGTTTCTTCCTTTTCCATTCCTCTTTCTGTCTTCCTCGTTCTCTTCTCTCTTCCCCCTCTACTTCCTTCTCCTCCTCTTTTTCTTTTAATCCACATCTACCTTCTTCTCTTTAACCTTTACTTCGTCATACTTTCTCAACCTCCCTTCTCCTCCTCCTCCTCCTTTTCTTCCTCTTCCTCTCCCTTGTTCTTCTCCTCTCCTTCCTCCTCCTCTCCTCCTTTCCCTTTCCTCTTCCTCGTCTACCTCCCCCTTGTCCTCACTCCATTCGTCCCTCTTCTCCCCCCCCCCCGTCGTTCTCCTCTTCCTTGTTCTTCTCCTCTCTTTCCTCCTCCTTTCCTTCTTTCTCCTTCCTCTTCTACCTCCTCCCTTGTCTTCCCTCCTTCTCCTTGTCTTCCCTCTCTTTCCCCGTCGTCTTCCTCTTCCCCCTTGTTCTCCTCCTCTCCCCTTCCTCTTCCTCATCTACCTCCCCATAGTCTTCCTTCCTTGTCCTCCTCGTCCCTCTCCTCCTCCTCCTCCTCCCTTCTCGTTCTCCTCCCCCTGCTCGTCCTCCCACGTTGCCTCCCCAACCTACCTACCTACCTCCCTCCCTCCCCTCCCCTCCCTTATCAGGGGGGGGGGGCCCAGGTGCTGGTTATCTTATCATGACCTCGGTGTGTGCGTGCTCTTTACCATCGCCACCATCACTACCATCACCACCACTATCACCACCACTACCCCCCTCCACTGTTACTACCATCGCATTTGCTGCCATTATCACTATCACCATCAAACACGAAAGAAATTGTTTTTTTTTTCACCATCCTAATCATTTTCGTTGTTTACCGTTAACATCGTTACCGTTATCATCGTTACCGTTACCATTTTCGCTGAGACCATGAATAGTATTGTGACAAACTTCATCATCATCATCATCATCCTTATTATCTATCATTGTCATCATCATTATCATTTTTGTTATCGTCATCAATGAGATTATAATCATTAAAATAATCATTATCATTATCTTATCATTACTATCATCATTACCTTCATCCTCATTGTTATCATTATCATTACCATTCCTATCATCTTAAGATGAATTACCATTACTATCGATACCAAAAGTTACTCTGTTACTCAGAGTAATTCAGTGGCGGTATCCACCATATTTGTTATCATAACATTTTCATATCTTCCATAATATCCTGAAAGTACAGATATTCCTCTCTATCGGAACATTTAAATTAAGAAAATATAATATTGGGAGTGGAACAATATTTTTGGAATAATCTTTAGACAATGTCTAATATTAGACATTGTCCAAATTTAGGTGTTTTTCCAGTTTCCAATTTTAGGTATTTCCAAATTAAGGTA
>NC_134790.1:16392151-16417151 GCF_046742065.1 Oratosquilla oratoria
ATACATTAATCTTTCTTCTTCTTCTTCTTTTCTTATTACTAAACTCACGATCTTCTACATGCTATCCTCTGTCTAAGTTTGAAGAACAGTGTCGTCTTCACATTCTAGGCTGCCTATTATTTAGTTTTTGATTATTCTTCTCCATCCTCATTCCCCTACTCAAAACGCTTACACACTCTCGTCACTTCTTCTCTGTATAGGTTAGACAATCATGGCGACATCACACACCCTTGCTTCGTTTCTAAGAAACGCTCAAAGGAGATAAACGTCATCGCTGTTTGGATTAAACAGTTCCTTACCGGTAATCTTTCAGGTGATACGTTATCACCACGCCCACTTACTTGAGAGTCGGGTAATCAAATAGGTAAATTCAATTAACCAAGTTTTAAGCTTCGGTCGGGCATCTTGCTTTACCTTGAAACGCTCCGCACCTTTCGGTTAACTTGACCTTATTCCAAGTCAAAAGGTCGCCAGCAAAGAAATTCTTTGTAATACGAACGCAAAATATTCCTACTAAACCTTAATTAATCTTGTTTCGATTAGAGATCTACACATTGACAATACCACCGCATCCCTAGGATGATTTCATGTCTCCAAAGGAATGGTTGGAGAAGCCTTCGTCCAGTAGAGATATTCCAAACGGCTGATGACTGATCTCTGAGCTCCCTTCCTGCATGTGAATGACATTCACCCTGGCTATCTTATTCCTACTAGACCTTAATTAATCTTGTTTCGATTAGAGATCTACACATTGACAATACCACCGCATCCCTAGGATGATTTCATGTCTCCAAAGGAATGGTTGGAGAAGCCTTCGTCCAGTAGGGATATCCCAAACGGCTGATGACTGATCTCTGAGCTCCCTTCCTGCATGTGAATGACATTCACCCTGGCTATCTTATCCTATGGAGCAATGGTTCCCAAACTTTTTTAGCTTGTTACCCAATTTTACTTGCCACATTAAGCATGTTACCCCTATCAAAAAATGCCGTCAACATTGATATATATGGTTAAATCAAAACACTAGACATTTTCATTTATCTATTGTATTTGAACATTGTGCATATCTAATCACTATTGTCAAAGATGTCGAGAACATCAGTGGGACGGATGGAGTTGCATGTTTAAAGCTAGTTGAGAAATTCTTGGCACACTTTGATACACATTTCTTCTTTTCTAATAATGTATTTCATTTTTTTTATGTTTACGCTTATTCGGTTTAACTTTACTACTTAATTATAATAGGTTTACTTTACAACTTTACATTCTAATAATAAGTTAACATTAATCCTAATGCCAGGTACCGAAATGTTTTCTTGATTTTCAGAATTCTTAACTTTTTTCTGTTATCCCTCCATTACCCCCGACAAATTGTTAAATTACCCCTAAGGGGTAATTTACCCCCCAGTTTGGGGTGAGAGCTTTAGCTGCAGCTCAGCGCCTCCCGACGTAAGCGCCTCACCATATTGTGCCTTGGAAGACGCGTCCTATACCCCGACGTCTCAACATCTCTTGGTCCAAAATGGCCAATCATTGGGGACGTGTTGCAAAGATTTCGCTGTAGCAAGCGGCATACGATTCTATTATAGATCTCAAGCGTGGAACCCATCCTGAAAGAGATCTCCTTCGATCGGGACCTCCTTTCGGGTTCACCTCTCTCTCTCTCTCTCTCTCTGTCTCTCTCTCTCTCTCTCTCTCTCTCTCTCTCTCTCTCTCTCTCTCTCTCTCTCTCTCTCTCTCTCTCTCTCTTTTTTTTGCGGAAACGACATGAGACGCTGGCGGGACTAGTCGTGTTTGATGCTCTTACAGATAACCAAACAAAAATCAAAACAAGCAACGAAGTAAATTGTTTGATAATTGAACATGTATACAAACATGAATCTAAATAACGATAACAATAACGACAACTATAACAACAATAATAGCACCAATAAAAACAATAGTATCAACAACAATAACATAGTAACAACAAAATAACAAGAGAAATAAAACAACAATAAAAAGAACAAAGACAATAAAAACAAGAACAAAACAACACAAAACAAAAACGACAAAAACAAAACAAAAACAACAAACCCCTTTTTCCGAAAAAAAAAAAATTATAATCTGTGTCGCACTCGAACTCGTTTGGCCGAGTAGGACCTCCTTGCTTGGAGGGCGACATACCTCCGCCTCTGAGTCGGGACGTCTTCGAGAGCCCGAATGAGGCGAGGCGAGGAAAGACAAGAAAAATCACAGGGACCACGCGATTTGATTGGACAACAACATCGACCCAAAGACGACCCATCATCCATCGAGAGAAAGAAAAACAAAAACAAAGGAGGAATGGACAAATTGAAAAAAAAAAAAATCCTGTGAAGTACAAAAACCAAAACGACCGAGGAGAAGGAGGAGCTCCTGCCAGGGCAGAGGACAAAGAGTCTCTCGCAAACTGCGTGTCCGCGTGGGACCTCGAGGTCAACTGAGAGCCCCTCGAGAGAGAGGTCCAGAGGCTTCGAGGAACTGAGCCCAGGAGTCTCCAAACCGAAAAGAGAGAGAGAGAGAGAGAGACGCATTCAAGTTAAAAAAAAAATAACAGCAGAAAATTGAAAATGGAAAGGAACCTACCACGAGTTTGGTCGACATTCCCTGGCCTGGAGAGGATCCAGGAACTCTGAGGTCCGTCGACTCTGAAGTCCATGTTCCACCATTCGATTAAAACAGAAAAAGGGCCACGAGAAGAAAATTAAATAATTAACGTGAAAAAAGTGATATGTTAGGATCATGGTGGACAGAACAGCAAGCTAGTGCTGTCATAAAAAAGAAAAGAAAAAAAAAGAAAAAAAAAAGGCTGGAATGCAGAACTAAAGACCATCAGAGAGTACGCTACGAAAAAAAAGGGAGACCGAAGAAACTGATTAACAAACAAATATCGAAGTGAACAAAGCAAAAACACAATGAAGGGCCAGCATGGAAACGTCCTTACTGACAATACTCGTGACGTAGGAAGCAGAAGGAACCGTTACTTCAGGAACCGACCTGGACATCGACATTGAAGAAAATGCAGAACATCTCATCCTCTCTACCCACAAAGGAGACGAGACTCGAACTCCGGACGACCTAATCACGCTGCGAGAAACTAGAACTTTGACTCGAAGTCATTAAGAGCTCTGTACGTTATTTTGCCCAGAGATCTGGAATACTGGAAGGCTGGAGGGGCTACTCTTGGGTCTCTGTTTGAAGTACTTCCATGTGCCATACCAATCAAAAAACAGCGGCACGTGATTGGGGCGACTTTATCATCTACCTCGTCTTTATAAACAAAGGAGACCTCTCTCTCTCTCTCTCTCTCCCTCTCTCTCTCTCTCTCTCTCTCTCTCTCTCTCTCTCTCTCTCTCTCTCTCTCTCTCTCTCTCTCTTACTGAAAAAGCCATGGAAGAATCCTGGAAAAAAGACTAATTTTGAAACAAATGCTGTCAGAACACCAATGAGGGTTCAGGTTCTGAAGAGGTACAGTCGACCAGATATTTGTCCAAAGAAGACTCCTCGAGAAGACATGCATGTCACAAAGAGCACTACATTTACTCTCTCGATCTTTGAAAAGCCTCTGGTCAGGTTCACAATCGAAGAAGATACCGATAGCTTTACAAGTACCTACGTATCCCAGACAAGTTACAGTAAAGCAGTGTGTACATCAGTAGGTACAAATCCACACGGATAAGTAAATATCAAGAAGCAACACTACCAAAAGAAATGGCAGCATGGAACTAGAGATAGATAACACTACATACAAATATATATCAATGGTGTGGAAGTTCTCAAGGATACTAACGCGCCACGAGTGGATGGTATTACAAACATGGGAACCGAACAAGACGGGTTTTGAAAACGGGTAGCTCTACTGTCAGTCTTCCAGGATAACCACAAGCAGGTACCCGTCATTGGTCCATTCCGTATCGTAGAACCAATGATATTTTCTCGTCGTTATTCAAACAAGAGCCAAGTACCACTATCCCAGAGGAGGCGCCGAAGATTAATGAACACAGAGATGAAGCTGGGACGACTTGACAAGAGAACATCTGAAACCACAATCTCACGAAGAGGTTTGACTCAGTACAACATGAGATGAAGATAGCACGTTTAGTAACATGTTGTCTCTAATTGTGAGGTTCGTTGCCAAGAATATGGCAGTTCAGCGGTCCCGGGATTCTTGTGAACACATACATATACAAATATACATACATATATATATGTGTAGTAAAAATCACACAGAGGCAAGGTATCTTTGTATACGAAAGTGTTTAGTTTATAATCTATCATCTTCTTTTGGTGGTTTTCTGCATATATACATAAACATATACATACACACATACATATACTTAAACATATGCGTATATATACATATGTGCAGCAAAAACCACATAGACGCATGATTCTAAATATGCAGAAATACAAGGTGTCTCAATAGACAAAAGTGTTTAGTCTATAATCTATCATCTTCTTTGATGGTTTTCTGCATATGTACATATACATACACATATACTTCCACTTAAACATATCCATATACATATGTAAATATATGTACATACACATATACATAGACATGTGTATCCACAAAGACCCTTCTCATGTCATTCCATGACTCACACGACAGCACCAACATTTGCCACATCACACCTGCAAACTTCTCTTTCTCATCTCTCCAACTTCTGTCTGGTCTCCTTTTTCCACGCCTCCCATCTAGCGGCGTCCACTCAATAACACACTTTCTCTCTCGCTCATATTTTTTTTTACACCAATTTCCCTGCTTAAACCAATTTCCTTACTTTTATCGCTTCTTTAATATCATTCACTCCAGACTTGTCTTTAATTCAATTTTCTCTCTTCTTGTCGTTCTGCATTATTCCCAGCATTGATCTCTCCATTCTCTTCTGTATATTGCTTAGCTTTGTCTCCATCAAATTGTCTAACCAATTGTGAGACGCCTTTTCATTTCATTATCATGACACTTAGTCACTTTTGGCTTATGGCCTAAATAATTGTACTCTTGAACTTCAAGACTTTTATCATCGAATGTAATGATTTATTTTTAAGTTTCGAGTTGGCCATTACTTTAGGATTACTTTTATTCGATTTCAAATCTACTTTGAGACTTAGCTTTTTTTAGATCACTCAGTATATCTTGCAAGTCATCTGCTCTTTCTGAAATAAGAATAATGTCATCCGCAAACCTCAGGTGATATATTCACCATGAATCCTCAAACCTTTTCTTTCCCAATTCAGCCTTCTGAAAATCTCTTCTGAGCAAGCAAACACGCACACGCACACACACACATATGTATGGGATAAAACGCTTGCACGACTCGATGGCGCAGTTGGTAGAGTTACTACGGCCCCCACTACGGAGGTCCGGGTTCGAATCCCGCCCAGGGCTAAAATTATTTCGGTATCGCTGCGCTGCGAGGCGTTACTCCAACTATCGTGGTCGGGGAGTTGGGTGCGTGTGTGCGTGTAAGGTCACGACATTACCCATAGATCGGTCATATATGAGATCTGAGGTCTCTTACGGGAGGGTAATAACCGTCGATCACGAGTCCAACACGTGATCCAAGACCATGGTGAATCACACATACACACACACACACACACACACACACACACACACACACGTACATACGTATATACATAAACACATGTAGTACACACACACACACACACAATCACATGCATATACTGTATATATAACAAGAAATACCATACGACTTTATATGGAACGAAAGTCCCGCCTTGTATCGTTCCGGATCCAGGCAGACAAGGAGAAAGTGAAAACCGGAAACTAAATACCGGAAACTAAATACCGGGAACTAAATACCGGAAACTAAATACCGGGAACTAAATGCCGGAAGGGTGGGTGGGAAAAGTTCCGGGAGTTTCCTCCGGCCAGCTACCTACCGTACCGGGTGGATTCTTAATTTTATCCATCCTGCCGCCGGGCGATTTTATTCATTTCCGTGGTAATGATAAATTAATAGATAAATGATCACAAACAAAGGATTAATTCGTTACAATATTATCACACAATATTATCCAAAACTACTCAACCCACTCACGTCCATCTCAAGGTGCAGCCCCGAGGGGCTGACACTCAGTGTCCGGAATGAACACAAGTTCTCTCCCTGTCAATTTTAACTTTATTTCATCCACCTTTTCACACACTGGGATTTGACAACCCGCGACTGATCACTTTACCTTTCCAATCTCAGCTGGTGACTGTTGCCATCAACAATTATCATTACATTTTTGATAGAATTTATTCTGGTTATGTATTTTATACTCTCGTTCATATAAGACTCATTTTGATTCACAAATATAACGACATTATACATACAACTAAATCTGGAGTTATCTGTGCTTTCGTTTGTCCATAACCGTATATAATAATGTTATATTTATATGAATAAAATAAGATAAAAATAGAAACGAAATAGAATAAGTCGTTTATATCGGGCAACAGAAAATTTTTATGGAAATTTTTAGATAAATTTATTTTATTAAGTCCGGCATTTCTTGTGCAGACGTACGCGACATGACGTCATAGCTTCGATTCATGCTAAAACATCGACTTCGTTCCAACCGACACTCACGAAAAATTATTGATCCAATGTTTTTATGTGCATTTCCGCGATATACATACTTTTTTGCAATTAAAGATTTTTTATGATATTAGTAAATGATAAAACGCAAACCTTTGTCTTTACGTAACATTTTCGTTCAAATTTACTTCCTTGTTAATATTCCCCTTTTCATGAACAGGTGTGAAATAATGAAAACAAGAGGAAATATTCAAAAGCGTATAAATCACGACCAATTTATCCTAAGATAAAAATATCTTACTGTAAATCAGTCAATTTCCAATTCATTTATGCTTTCTTGTGACCGTTAAGAACTTAGAAAAAAGTATTCCAACATCATCAACTTTATGTGGTTACAAGTCCAAAAAGATTGGAGAATATTCGAGTATTGTATTCTTGTATTCTTTGAATTTGGCAAACCAACTAAAATGTTGGCACTATCTTTTTAACAATAAATCTCAATTTTTATGCAATTTAGAAAACTCTGAAGCCTGTGAATTGTGGGTGATCCCATGTATATTTCGTAAAAAACTATTGTGCATATATATAAATATGTATACATAAATAATGCACATAAAAGTGCACAAAAATAAATATATATACATATAAATGTATATTTGCATTTTGATAACTATTCAAACAACATACGAATAAATAAATTCATAAATGTATATTACAGGAAGTCATAAGGAAATCGGGTGTGACGTCATGTCGTTGTGAAAAAAATCACTTTGGTGCTAAACTTCCCAAACGACGGACTTGTCTTGTTTACTCCGCTACAAAGGTTTGTTTGAATAATGTTTTAATTTTACCAACAATCATAAGCTTATCTAATCATAATTTTTTTAAACACAATTTGTTTTTTGATATTTTTATATTTGTGCTGAGAAAATAGAAATGGTGCAACTTCATATCAAGAAATCTGTTTTTGTGGTGAAAATATTCGTTTAAATTTGCATCGTAATTTTATGTAAATGTTATAATATTTTTGTGTCTTTGTTTATTTAGGGATAAAAGTGTTATAAAATAATTTGTGTGGATAATATAGTTTCTGATTTTCGTTTCTGTAAAGATAATCTTTTTTTTATCAAACACCCAATTTTTCAATATTTTCCATTTATGAAATTTGCGCATTAGATCTGAAAATTAAATCAAAATATATTTAAATAAATTTCATATTAAAATAATTACTAATCAAACAAGCATGTTAATATAATGCAGACATATTTATAAAATTCTGTCAGAATTTTTTTTACAACTTCAGATAAATAAAAATCAAAGTCAAATTGGGTACTCAAACGTCGGGCTACACATTTGCAGCCATTTTCTTAATCTTGCCCACGCCAATCGATTTTATTCAGCTATCTGGTAGACCTCTAAACTTTAAAAAAAAGTTCACTATTTTTCGCTAGTTTAGCGACTATTCTCCAACTGTCTTCAATGTAACGGGATTAACAACTAATCCTTTATTACATCGTCACAATTTCCTTGTTATTATTTACAACCATCAATGGAACACTCAAAAGTATTAAAGTATCTTACATATAATACATGTGCATGGCATGGCCTACAATTACGTGTGTGTGTGATTCACCATGGTCTTGGATCACGTGTTGGACTCGTGATCGACAGCTATTTCCCTCCCGGAAGAGAGCTCAGAGGTCATATATGACCGATCTATGGGTAATGCTGTGACCTTACACGCACACACACACCCAACTCCCCGCCCACGAGAGTTGGAGAAACGACTCGCAGTGCAGTGATACTAAAATTATTTCAGCCCTGGGTGGGATTCGAACCCGTACCGCCGTAGTGGCGCCCGTGAACGCTACCACTGCGCCATCAAGTCAAGTGTGTGTGTGTTTGTGTGTTGGTCCTTGCAACTTAAATATAATCTGAACTTTGGTCTTTCTCTAAAGGCATGAAGATACTCAAGCCTGTCTACGGAACGTCAAAACGCGTTTAAAATTTCCCAAGATTATCATTTTTTTCTTATTTACTGAACAGATGCGGTCTTACGTGTATGTGTCTAGCATTCATAGACATAGGTAGGCTTCTAGGATTAGTGACGCGAATAACAGAATATCGTAACATGCTTACTAAAGGTTATGTCCTTATCATCGATATTTGAACTACTTATCACTTGTGATAACGTTTGATGGGTAAACTAGAGAGTAATGGGGCAAACTCTCCCGCGACATCTTAACAACAGAGGAAAATGGCCGAAGCTGATGGCAAGAGAAGACGTGACGATGGAATGATAGGAGCGAGCGTGACGTATCGTGACGCGGTTGTGTTGACACCAGAAGCTTGACGTCGCGGGTCGACGAGGGCACCCCGGTCTCACGTCTCTCTCTCTCTCTCTCTCTCTCTCTCTCTCTCTCTCTCTCTTTCTATCTCTCTCATTCTATGGCTGTGGGGGGAGAGGGAGTGTTATTCCCTTTGTTCAATGAATCTTTTATTATACAGTATATGTGCATACATTACATACACATAACATGGGCAGATGCATAATATTGATAAAATGATGAGTAGATAAAATGCACGGATAAAACGTCATACATGTATATATATATATTTGTGTTCGCGTCTAAAAAGGTGAAACATGTAAAACCCAATACAATATAATACAATATCTATCTAGTCCTAGTAGTATTCTAATGCTAAACATCTTGAAAACAAACATTCTATTCCAGACATTGCTAACCTTTAAAGATGGGCGTGTTCAAGGAAGGCCTTCCAGACGACACGGAAACCGAAAAGGTTCCAAAGGGCAACGAAGACATCGAGGGAGCTTTGGAGCCTGAGGAGCAAGGGGCAGTCGCCCTGGCTGCAGCCCAGAGCACGGCTAGGAAGCTCAGCAGTGGCCTCCTGGAGGTGCAAGATTTCCTGCCGCTGGGAGCCGTCGGGTCGAAAGTCGACGACGACAACGACGACGACGAAGGGGATGTGCTGAAGAAAGAATCTCCAAAAGGTGAGAGTAAGCAAGAGCTTAGGGTTTCTTCTGGTGAGGGCGGTGATGACATGACTGCAAATAAATCTTCTGCTCTTGAAATATATGCAAAAGCTGGAGAGATCAACGTCTTGCTACGTCTGGCCAGTCAGGGGACACGAAGGATGGTTAAGGATACTCAAGACGAGACGAAGGAATGTAAGACTGGCGATGGAGTTGGCCAAATGGACGAAAACGTCAGAGAAAGTCCACAGTCACCAAATGAATCTGTGGAAGGAGACAGTGTAGTTGTTGACGACCACCTATTCGACAAAAAAGAGGAGAATTATGAAACGGGAATAGGAAAACCCGATTCCTGTGTTGACGCCGATGCTTGTGGGACAAAGGACGTAGCAGGAGTCCCAGAGGAAGTGGAAAATATCCAAAGGGAATCATATTTTCATGTGGATGGGTGCACCGAGAGAGGATCCATTCAAGTCACCACCCCTCCAGATGGAGTCTACAGAGCAATAAGAAGGTTGTTTTGCGAGTCTAGTGTTAGTGATGGAGATGACTCTGAGGAAGAGGGGTACGCAGCGCTGAAATGTGCAAGTATCCAAACAATTAAGAAAATGCAAAGAGAAGAGGAGGAGGAGGAGGAGATAAAAGATGGATGGCTGGGAGAGTCAAAATATCCAAGATTGACCAGAAGAGAGACAACTGGAGAAAAAGAGAAAGAAATGTCAAAAGAGATCGCCTTTCCTCCTACAACGACTTACGAAAGCAGGCTCGTTAGCGACACCTCCCGCGATGATGATGGTGACCTGGAGTCGTGTTCTTCGGAAGACTCGTACAGCTCTTCCTCCGAAGACTCGGAAGATCTTAGTCAGAGTCTCTCCGAGTCGGAAACAGCTGACTCTGAGGACTACTCGGGCACGTCCTCCTCGGATGATGCATACGATTCTGAAGACGGAGGCTCGAGTAGGACTAGGAACTTCTCGGGAAGTTCTTCGGAGGTGACCGAAGAAGGCGACTCTGATATCAAAGTCGTTCACGTGATGAGGAAAGGGAAGGCCTCCAGAGTAAGAGACGAGGGCGAAGTCCAAACCGTCGACCTGGAGGAGGAGGATGAGGAGGAGGAGGAGGAGGACGATAAGACAGGTGACGACGAGGTAGTCGTCATCAAAGTCGTCGAAAGGGTGAAGCAGATACTGGAGACGACCCAGGAGGAACTGGAAGTCATCTGCACTAAATTACGTGGAAATGTGGCAGCAGACGTCGGCCGGGACAACGTGGACAAGCGTGAGAGAGGCGGCGAGGAAGAGAACCACACTTCAGAAGTGTCCTTCGAGCTTTCGCCTATGCCTGGGCGCCATAGACACGGGCCAAAAGATGACCATGAGAGGGACGGGGAACCAAAACGAGGACAAGGGGTGTTAAACATCAGGTATGTTTTGGGTGAAGAAGACAACCCGGATATTGTTAAGATGGAGATTTTGCCAGATGCTGGGTGGAGGAGAACGTTGAATGATACAAAGAAGGAAGGCGATAATACGCTTACTGACATGAAGGAAGAATTTCGGGAAACAGTTCATAATAAAAGGAAATTTGAGGAAGAGGAAGAGGAGGAGGAGATTATTGATGAAAAGGAACAAGAAATGTTACGGTTAATGCAGCAAGGGATGAAAAGAGCAAGTGACGGGAATATAAAGGTTCTAGAGGCCGTTAAATCCGTTGACCCGGATAACGGTCCTTCACCGCCGAAGAGGAGGAGGAGCGCAGACATCGAGGCTGTGGAATCCGTTGACAACATTGACGTGGAGACCACTGATGGAAAGGAAGAAGAAGAAGAAGAAAAGATCCCGTTTGTGGAGCAAGGGGAGAAGAGAACAAGCAACGATAATATAAAAGTTCCAGAAACCGTTAAAACCGTTGACCCGAATAACGGTCATTCACCGCCGAAGAAGAGGAAGAGCGAAGACCTCGAGACTGTGAAATCCACTAAGCTCACTGACTTCAACACCGAATTATTACCACCAGAGAGAAGTCTGAGGTCTGAGATCGATCCTGTAGACTCGGTGAAGAACAATGATCCTTCACAACCTACAGGAAGGGCGATTCCTGAAACCAAAATCGAGGTGGACGTTAAGACCGAGGATTCCGGTACCGGCCCTTCACCGCCGAAAAGCGGGTCGAACTCAGCCTTGGCACCAGAAGCACCGGCTACCAGTGGCATTGCATTAGGAGAAGACCACACCAGAAGGGACAGATATCGACCATGCAAAGGCATCCGCCTGTACAACCGCATCAGGAACCTGAACGCCAGCATCAAGAAACCCCCAAAATGCAAGTCGGTTCAGGCCAAGTCCCTCCACTGGCAGTGCCAATGTATTGTGACCAGGAGAACCCAGTTCGTGACCAAGTGTGACTACTGCCGTCTGTGCATCCCGAGCAAAGGCAGGAAGCAGCGGCTACCCTTCGTCCACAAAGGATGCGGAGAGCTCCTCTGGCGCTATCAGAGTTTCCACGACAAGCACAGGGGGTTCGTCTTCTGCATCGCTTGCGGAGTCTTCTGGAAGATGTGATCGTACTGGAGGGCAAACCTCCAAAGGATTTTCTCTTCAAGAGTGCCGCGTATTACCTCAATACATGCCTTCTTTTTTTTTGTCATTTAAGTTTGATGTTTTGTGTGTTTTGCGGAGTTGAGTTCCTACCATGTACACGGATTAAGCTTTTGATAACATAAGATTATATATAAAAAATATTTCTTTTATTCCGCTTCCAAAAATGTGTATTGACAGCCCATCGATTTTGCTTTGTAATAAAACTATGTGAATGAAGTTGATGGTAATTGTGATGATGGTGGTGAAGATTGGTAATGAACATGAGGATGACGGTGATGACAATGATTACTTAGAAGGAAATGAGATTAGATGAAAAAAATGAGTAGAATACTTGTGAGATGGTTTGGACATGTGGTGGGGAAATGAGACAGACCCAAGACTGTATTTTTGATCAAAGTAGTTTACATATCCTACGTGTTTGGTATATTTCTACCAATAGAATCAGGTCTTTACAAATATTTGTAACGTTTATTTTACTAGTCAGAAATGCCTTGAATAATTATTTATTTATTGGACTCAAACCCTAATCTGTGCAGCATATTGCATAAGACTAGGACGTTACCAAATATGCCACGCATTAGGTACATATGGGATAGTCTGGAATTTGTCCTAAACACCCCCGACATTTTTTTTTTTTTTTATACAAACTGATGAGCAGAAAGAAACGTGATCTGGGGTTTATGTCTGGGAGAAGGATAGATGACAACATATAGACAATAAATTACTGCAGAGAACTGAGTTGTGAAATGGTGAAATAATTAATTGTATTATCAGTAGATTTTTCAAAAGCGTTCGAATCTATAAGAAGAGGAAAACTGATTAAGGAAATACTGACATGAAATTTTTTGAGACATAATCGAGATAACTGCATCATATACAGATAATAAAGTACAACTAAAAACAGACATATAATGAGAAATGCAGACATATGCAGAAGACAATCGCAAGTGGCATCAAGCAACGGTGCAATCAATCTACACTTTTCAAATAGATAATTTTCCAAAGTCGGGGAAAGATAAGGAGTTTAAGCTACCTAAAAATCTCATGAAGATTACTAGTTCTCTGCAGATAATTGTCGACAACTATCACAGTCCCTGAAAGATTCAGAAAGGAAGAATATGGAACTTTATTAAGACTAGTCAAGAAGTCTGTCTAAATATAAACATAGATAAAACTGAAACGAGTAGAGATGAAAAATAAGCTCACCAAAATAAACAAAATAAAAGTTACCATGAAGAAACGAGACAACTAAGAAATGCACAGAATTTGTTAAAAAAAATCCGACATTAAAGATGGCGAGCATATCCAAACTAGTTGACGATTTTAAGTTAGGTTAGGTTAGGTTAGGTTAGGTTAGGTTAGGTTAGGAAACGACAACTAAGTGGTGTCTGAAGAAAAAATACCCCAAAAATCCAACACTGCTGTAAGGTACTTATAAAATGACATGCACTAGAATAAAATAAAATAAAAACAAATCACCAGGAGACTTGCTGGTCCATGTCGATACAGAGAGAGAACGGGGGAAAGATGGGGAGGGAAAAGGAGGAGAGGAAAATTGATGGTTACACGTTTCATTACTATTTTTTGCTTGTTTTCAATAAGTCGAAGATTTTCTTAATGACGATTACTTTAGAATACTCAAACTTCATTAAAGCACTTTTTTTCCTGATTTCGTCTAATTTTTGTTCTTATCTTTATTTGACCTCTGTACGGTTTGTGATTGTATTAGGTGATGCTGCCTCACACCTCGCAGTAAAAGGATGATAGAAGCTTTAGATTGGCGCGTGTGAATCTTACTGTTGCGTGTTTTGAGTATTCAAGATGAAGGTGAACAAGCGTACACACACACACGCACACACACATACACACATACACACACACACACACACACACACACACACACACACACACACACGGATTTAAGAGCAAACTAGACACTGCGAGGTACAAGGACGGGACGCTACGAGCATAGCTCTCCTTCCCGTAAGATACAACTAGGTAAATACACAAAGGATACAGCAACTACATACATAAATACACAAGCACACACACACGTCAAAAACTACGTAATGTACATCTATACATACAAATGATCCGCATCTCCACAAAAACATGAAACTTTCACAATTTCTGCACAAGCTCATGTATCTCCACGCAAGGACCTATCAATGAACGCAAAGACGATATCCGTGTACAAATGCAAAACAACACACACAAACCCTACAAAGCAGATGCAAAAGTCCGTGCAACTCTATAAGACCCCAAAATAGAACTTTAATTTAGGGTTGTCATCAAGTAGAAGGAGTCTAACACGGGCACCTCTTCTCGCAGGCTACAGATCTTCATGTAGACAGAACCGCACGGAACCTTGTCGTCTATCTCGATAAGATACGAAGAGGAATAATGTGTTATAGAAAAGATATGATATCGTATCGATGCTAGCCTCAACCCCCTTAAAACTTCGCCGCCTTTAATCCCTCCTTCCCCTTAAAAACAAACAAACAAATAACAATGTTCTTTTGCTTAACAAAGACGTTGGAGTATCCTTCTGAAGTCGTCTCCCGCGTTCTTTGAGAGGACGTCTTGGAGTATCAGTTACCGACGACATGACGTCACCAACCGTCCATTTCACTATTCTCCCTCCTTAACGTCTCTTCTCTCCTTTTCGTCCAACTTTTTACCCTTTTTCGCTACATTTGCACCGCCATCCTTTCTCACAAATTCCCAAAACCATACGGCCAGTCAAGACCCAACGGTCCTGCAGGATAAAGTGGGAATAAGATATGATAGTATATCGGTGTGATATTGTCTTTATCTTAATGTCGGCAAACGTAGTGCTCCATTCCTTTATACATTGTACTAGAGAGAGACAGAGAGTACATTGCCTTCCCACCTCACCAGCCTCCGTTGAAACAAGGGCGTGGAGAAAGTGCGGGAGAAATAGTGAAAGAAAAAAAACGTGAAGTGTTTTTCGTGGGCAGAAAACTTTCATTTCCTTGAAACCTAATTTTGTGAAGTGGATTTGATGGTGAGAATAACAAAAGTCAAGGAAATTGCTATGAAGTATATGTTGGTGACATAACGCTAAATATATACATATTTACTCAAATTAATCTTGTTAGTGTAAATTGCAGAATAAAACTCAAGACTGTGTCTAAACCTTCTTAACACAGGTAACCCAACAGCAAAGAAAATCACCATGAATATAATACTACGCATTACGAAGAACAAAACAGTGTTGTTGTTGTCGTTCTTATGTGTGAATTCATTAACTAACGCAGTGTTATGATACATCACGATGGAAGATTTTGAACACGGATTTTCGGAAACTCGGGCACCATGGAGAATAGATACAAGGAGGAGATGACAAAGGAGAACAAAGGCTGGGAAGAGCAGAGGTAAGAATGAGTGCCGAGCTACTCTTGTTGACTTCTCTTTACGAAATATGAGGTGAACCTTTGTGAGTGAAATCTAGAATGTTCTGAACTATTTTTCTTTTATCTTGATTTATAGGTAGAACATTAATGAAATGTTCTATGGATATCGATATTATTTTTGTAATGATAATCATGGCGTTGGATAAAAGGATATAAAAGGATGATGACATTCGCGGAGTGATGATGATGATGATGATGGTACTGATGATGATTATGCTGATGGTGGTGGTGATGATGATGATGGTGGTGGTGGTGATGATGATGGTGGTGGTGGCAGTGATGATGATGATGATGATGATGATGATGATGATGATGATGATGATGATGATGATGATGATGATGATGATGATGATGATGATGATGATGATGATGATGATGATGATGATGATGATGATGATGATGATGATGATGATGATGGTGGTGGTGGTGGTTATGATGATGGTGGTGGTGATGCTGATGGTGGTGGTGATGATGATGATGATGATGATGATGATGATGATGATGATGATGATGATGATGATGATGATGATGATGATAATGATGATGATGATGGTGGAACTGATGATGATGGTGGTAGTGATGATGGTGGTAGTGATAATGATGATGATGATGATGATGATGATGATGATGATGATGATGATGATGATGATGATGATGATGATGATGATGATGATGATGATGATGATGATGATGATGATGATGATGATGATGATGATGATGACGATGATGATGATGATAATGATGATGACGATGATGATGATGATAATGATGATGATGATGATGATTGTTGATGATGCCATTTGCCACCAACTCATTCATCACTGTACCTTTTTCGTAATCGTGAAAACACATTTATAGCTCAATATATACAGTACAAGAAGAAACTATATTCGAAAAAAATTGCAGCATATTGTGTATATTCATGGAAAAACTGCGCACACACACTCGCGCGCGTGTGCATGTGTATACATAATTTAGTCACATGTATATGATACATACTAACGGAGAGAAAGATATCAGAAGTGATAAGAAAGGCGTCAGCAGGAAGGAAAGAGGTCTATAAAGGCAAAAGCAATGGAGACGGATCTTATGTACAGCCGTGGGTATTCCCCGAGAGAGTGGGCACGAGGAAGGCAGAGACAAAAGCACCGGGATACCAAAGTTGAGTAAAAAAGAAGAAGAAGAAGAAGAAGAAAAGGGTAAAATTACTGGCAATAGATGTAAGAAAAGGTATATTTCCCAAGGACCTGGTGATGGGTACGGAAATGTGGCAAGAATAGATGTCAAGATGCCAAAGGTGGATAGGAAGAGAGGGTTAGGAAGACCGAGTATTGGGCGAAAGGATGGAGCAGAGGAAAGTCTTGGGATCATTCTAATTAAGGTGGAGACAGAAATTTTGGTGAGGAAGAGAAGAAAGTAGTGGAGGATATATATGTGATGACGACACAAGAACAAAGATGGCAACAAACGCCAAAATCCTAGAAAAGTAAGATGATTAGACTGTGCGTTCTGCCAAATCAACCTTAGTTTATGCCTCGCTCTCTCTCCCTTTTATTTACCATCTATGTCCTGTTTGATTTTCTTTATTTTGTATATTGTAAATGAAACTGTATATTATAATGAGTATCACTTTTCAGGATTATAAAAACGATTTGAATAACTTCTATGACACGTGGCAACAGCGCCTTTTCCCCACTATGTTGCCACATCGAAGGGGACACCGGTGACAGGTGGGGTAGGGTATAGGTAACTTGTTATAATTCTAAAAATTGGTAATCTTTGTATTATACAGCTTCATTTACTATATGCAGAATATAAGACAACAAATAGCATATGGATGTGAAATAAAAGTCATGTACTATGGTTGATTTGGCGCGACGTATGTCACACACTGAACGGACTCCTTGCATGCTATACATATAATTTCAATTAGAGTTTGTGTGAAAAGATCTGGATGTATGTGTGTAGGTCAGTACACACATGCATATATACATCAATACATACACAAATAGGAACATGCATACACAAACGCATGCACGAAAATACATATCCATGCACACACAATGTTCACAGACAGCTGAAAACCATCACGTCATCACATGCCAGCACTCCAGCTCTGGTGGGCAAGGAGTTGAGGATGGAAGAGTGGATCGGTGTGTGTGCGTGTGTGTGTATGGGGGGGTAGTTTTTTTTTTTTTTGTGAAATGTCACTACCACGGGCTTTGTGGGAGTGACATTAGAAGAAAATAAATGACGAAAACCTTTACTCACCCCCAGACATATGCGTCCGGGGCGAGTGTCGGGTCGAGGCGCCACAGGTGTCATTTCCCGAGAGTGCCAACAGCCGGGTTGCGCAAGAGGTGCAACACCCCACCCCCACCCCCACCCACCACCCACCATCACCCGAGGGACGCTCCCAGTGGCCTTGGCATCGATGTACTCAAGGTAGAAGAGGTGGAAGAGGTGGAAGAGGTGGAAGAGGAGGAGAGGAACGAGGAGGAGGAGGAAGAGGAGGAGGAGGAGAAAGAGGAACAGGTTGTGGAAGAAGAAGAGGAACAGGAAGAGGAGGAGGAACAGAAAAGGGAACAACAGGAGGAATAGGAGGAGGAGGAATAGGAGGAGGAGGAATAGTAGGAGGAGGAACAGGAGGAGGAGGTGAAGGAGGAGGAAAAGGAGGAGGAGAAGGAGGAGAAGGAGGAGGAGAAGGAGGAGGAGGAAGAGGAGAAGGAGGAGGAGGAAGAGGAATAGAAGGAGGAGGATAAACACGAGGAGGAGGAGGAGGAGGAGGAGGAGGAGGAGGAGGAGGAGTAGGAGGAGGAAGAGGAGGAGGAGGGGAAAGAACAGGAGAAAGATGAACACGAAGGGGAGGAGGAGGGGGACGTGAGGTGGGAAGTGTTCATTGTTACTATATTCAATTGTTCAAGAAATTTAATCATCACACACGCGCGCGCAGATAATAAATATCCAAGCCTTCCCGATGAGAGCACAAAGGACTTCATGAGTGTGGCTCTCATCCTATATATGACAATATTAGGTTGATAAGTTAGATATATACACACGAATTCACACACACACACACACACACACACACACACACACACACACACACACACACACACACACACACACACACACACACACACACACACACGCAAACACACACACGCATACACACACACATATGCATACACACACACGCGCATACATACTCTCACGATGATGTAAAATGAATACCATCATACACAAGACACAACGAAGAATGCAAATGTCGAGGGAGACAGCCAAAGGAAGAGAGAATTACTGAACGGGCCAGAAGGCAAAAGAAAAAAGAAATATAAATTATAAACATAATAAGAATAAAAAAAAAAAACAATAGTAATAATAATAATAATAATAAAAATAATAATAATAAAATAATAATAATAATAGTAATAGTAATAACAATAATAATAATGATAATAATAATAATGATAATAAGATAACAATAATAATAATAATAAAATGATAATAATAATAATAGTAATAACAATAATAATAATAATAATAATAATAATAATAATAATAATAATAATAAAAATAATGATAATAATAAAAATAAAAATAATAAAATAATAATAACAGTAGAAATAATAATAATAATAATAATAAAGGATAACTATATGATGAATGAAAAATAAGTAAACAATTAGATGAATAAGTAATTAAAGAATAGACGAATAGATAAATAGATAGATAAATAAAATAAATATATTAAGCTCCATATGGATTTAATCCTTTAATCCGCATCAGCGCACTTAGAAATTTTATTCAAGTTGACGCCAGACGAATCTAATCAGCTGGAAGAACCCAATCCAAAGAGAACGTAACCACTCACAGTTGACCAATCCCAATCACAGTTAGGTGATTAGAATCCTGTAAATACATTGTTAATAGTTGAATTACAAAGGATTGCAAAGGCGGAGCATGCCGACAGGAGACCTTTTGGTCCATAACTAGGTCGGATGCGAAAAAGAATACAATATATTATTATATATTATATATCATATATTATATATTATGATATAATTATCATATACTTAATTACAGCCGTTATACAATTGAAGAAGTGATTTCAGTGACGTGGGGGTGGATGGGTGGAAATAAAGTTGATTTGGCTTATCTAGAAACGTCATTGATTTTTCTTTTTTTTCTTTTTTTTTTCGTTGTTAACTTTCTGTTGGGTGACGCTTGTATATTTCCTATCGTAAAATCCTTGAATTCTTTCTAGGCTTTCTCCGAATATTCTGCTTCATTGTGTTCCTTAAGCCGTGTTTTTTTTTTTTTTTTTTTAGCTCTATTCGACAATTAGCTGACGTGTCATTTTCAGCCTTATCGTGTTACTGTTTTTCTTTCTATTTATTTATTCTATTTATTTAATTTTATTCATTTTTCAATCTATTCAATTTTTTTCTTTATTCACCCGGTTTCCTTTACGTCATCATATGTGCACCTGTAGATGTGTACTTTGCATTTGTGCGTAAGCAGTTCGTTCTATCATTTGCTGCATCACCACCAGCACACACACACATACACACACACACACACACACACACACACACACACACACACACACACACACACACACACACACACACACACACACACAAAAAAAAAAAAAAATCGATCGCAAGGTTTACCACGACGCGATGGTCCGACCACAGGCTGCCATGACCACAGTTATCTGTGTCGCCTGTGTGGGCTGCGTCAGCGTGACGTCGGGAGCGCCCATCTGCCCGCAGGCCAAAAGCTTAACCCTTCGGCTATCGCATCGCCCTCTGATCAGGTGGGACCTCGTCAGGTCTTTCTCTCTCTCCCCCTCTATCTCTCTCTCTCTCTCTTTCTCTCTCTCCCTCTCCTACTATCTCTATTTTTTTTTTAATTTCAATTCATAATTCTCTCTATTTACTTTTTTACCTTCAATTCACAATTCTTTCTTTTCACTTTACTTTCAAATCACAGTTTCAATTCACATTTCACAATCTGTCTATTGGATCGGGGCTGTCCCTCAGACTTGAACTGAGTGAGGAAGAAGTCATTATCGATAGTACAACGTGTCGAGGGGCAAGGATTTGTTAAATCCAAAGTTGTAAAAACACAAACTCTGAAAATATTTGCCCTGGACTAAAAAAGAACGAAACATATCACCTTATAAAGGGAGATTGCTATCACTGTTTATATATATATATATATATATATATATATATATATATATATATATATATATATATATATATATATATATATATATATATATATATATACATAATTCCCTCTTTGTATCTGCACTGAAGATGTAATCATACGAAAGCGCTCTGCTTCGTTAGTTTACTTTTCCTAGTGGTTACTTACGCATATATACATACATACATATACCAAGGCTTTTTCCCCCTTACAAGGGAGGTAGCCAAGAAGGAAAAGGCATAAAATTATTCCCACCCATTCCATCCCTGAATACACTCCACACCCCTCCACCCTCCCTCTTATCAAAGCATCTCCTGAATGACAGGTCATCCCTGCACCTTGTCCACTGCCCTGGGTCAGAAGCAGTGTCGCAAGACACAGCACATCCACAGCAAGGCCGCTTCATTAAATCGGCGACCTCCCCTCTCCGTCTCCCCATGCATAAAAGGAGAAGACGGGGAGAAATCACTTCGGGCTGCGTCAAATTTTGCTCACACATACTACCTCACCCCCCATCCCCCCCCCATTCCACCTCATGAATCACAACATCATCCATATACATCCATTCTCCATTCACCCCTGTCTTCTGTCCTCTCCCGTCCTTCCTCAACAGACATTCCCCTCTTCCCTAAAGCCCCCTTCACCCCATCCATCCACCTCATCCTAGGACGTCCCTTCATGTTCACTCCCTCCACATCTGCCTTCCACACCTCTTTTACTAGTCTTTCTTCACTCATTCTTCCCATGTGTCCAAACCACTTTAATACTCTTTCATCAACTCTAGCTCCCAACTCCCTTTCCACCCCCGTTCTTCTCCTCACCTCCTCATTTCTCACTCTATCTAGCCTAGTAACCCCCATCATACTTCTCAGACATCTCATCTTAAACACATTCAGACTCCTCTCTTCCTCTCTTATGTTCCATGTTTCTGCCCCATACAGTGCTGTTGGCACAATCACTCCTTCATACAGTCTCCTCTTCGCATCCATTCCCAAATGTCTATTCCTCATTACACTCTTTAATCCACCAAGGCATTTACTCGCTCCTCTCAATCTACATTCTACCTCCACCTTCACTCCAACTTTTCCTGCCACATTTGCACCCAAGTATCTAAAACTATCCACTTCCTCCAGTCGCTCTCCCTTAATGCCCACCTCCAGTCTACTGCCACTTTCACCCCTTGTACATCTCATCACCTTACTTTTACCCACATTTATCTTTAGCTTTCTTCTACCACATGCTCTCCCAAACTCTGTCACCAACTCCCTCAGTCCTTCCTCCGATCCTGCCACAAACGCAGTGTCGTCCGCAAACAACAGCTGGCTCACCTCCCACTTTTCTCCATTTTCTTTAACCAGTTCCAATCCCTGACCCACTTCCCTTGCATTTACCTCTCGCACTACCCCATCCATGTATAAGTTGAACAGCCAGGGCGACATAACGCATCCTTCACGAAGTCCCACCTTTACCTCGAACCACTCACTCTCTCAATTTCTAATCCTGACACAAGCTCTAATACTCTCATAAAAACTCTTGACAGCTCCTAGAAGCTTTCCTCCTATCCCATATATCTGCATAACCTCCCACAGTGCCTTTCTGTCAACCCTATCCTAAGCCTTTTCTAGATCCATAAAAGCCCCAAAAACATCCTTCCCCTTTCCTATAGCTTTCTCACATATGTCTTACCACAAAGATCTGATCTACACAACCTCTACCCGTCCTAAATCCAGACTGTTCCTCACCAATTACTCTCTCTGTTCCTCTCCTAATCCTCTCAATCAAGTTCCTCCCATAAGCTTTCCCAACTAAAACTTAACAAGCTAATCCCTCTGAAACTAATACATTCACACTTGTCCCCTTTTCCCTTGTAAAATGGAACTATACAGGCACTCCTCCAGTCCTCCGGCACTCTACCCTTTCTCCAGCAAACATTAACTAACCTCACCAGCAAGTCCACCATCACTGTACCTCCTTTTTTTAGACATTCTGCATGGCATCCATCCAGACCAGGTGCCTTACCTGCTTTCATCATCTTAACAACTGCCTTCACTTCATCCTTCCTTATTTCTCCTCCATTTTCCTCACTCATCACTCTCATTTTCTTCGCATTTCCCACTGCAGCTATCTTTCCCTCCCTATCCTCCTTCACATTTAGCAACTCCCTAAAATATTCTGCCCATCTTCCCCTAACTGCCTTCTCTTCCATTATCATCTCTCCATCTGCACCTTTTACCTTTTCCTCCTCTTCCTCTCTTAATTTCTTTCCAAAACATCTTCTTATTACTTTCAAAATTTTCTGTCATACTCTTACCCCACTTCACATCTGCTCTCCTCTTTGCCTCCTTTACCTTTTGCTTTACTTCTCTATTCTTTACTTTGTACCTCTCATATGACTCCCTCTTTCTATTTTGTAACCAATCTGTAAAAGCTCGCTTCTTCTCTTCTACAACCTTCTTTGTTTCCTCATCCCACCATTCACTACCCTTCCTTCCATTTCCTCCTGTCCTTCTTGTTCCACACACCATCCTTGCACACTTTGTGACTCCCTCCTTGAACCATCCCATTCCTCCTCTACATCTAGCTCTACTCTATCCTTCACTCCCTCCCACTCCTCCTTCAGCTTCTTCTTGTACTCCTTCTCCTTTTCCTTTAAAGAGTTCACTCTAAGCACCTCCCTACCTTTTGTCCCTTTCCTCTTTCTCCATCTATCCTCCACTCTCAACTTACCTTCCACCAAAAAATTATCTGATATTCCCCCACCCTCTCCCCTTAGCACATGTACATCCTTAACTCTTCCTATCATAATCCTATTTACCACTACATAATCCATCAACGCTCTATCTACCACCCTTCCATCCACCACCCTCTCCCATGTGTACTTATGCTTGACTTTCTTCCGAAACACTGTAGAACACAAACTCTGAAAATATTTGCCCTGGACTATAAAAGAACGAAACATATCACCTTATAAAGGGAGATTGTTATCACTTTATATATACATATATATATATATATATATATATATATATATATATATATATATATATATATATATATATATATATATATATATATATATCCACAGCAAGGCCACTTCATTTAATCGGCGACCCCCCTCTCCATCCCCTCATGCAGAAAAAGAGAAGACGGGGATAGAGCCCTTCGGGTTGCGTCAAAATATCATTCACACATACTCCCTCACCCCATCCCCCATTCCCTTCCATGCATCACAGCATCATCCATACACAACCATTCTCCACTCACCCCTATCTTCTGTCTTCTCCCTTCCTTCCTCAACAGACATTCCCCTCTTTCCCAATGCCCCTTTTACCTCATCCATCCATCTCATCCTTGGTCGCCCCCTCATGTTCATTCCTCCACCTCTGCCTTCCACACCTCTTTTACTGATCTTCTTCACTCATTCTTTTCATGTGTCCAAACCATCCCAATACTCTTTCATCAACCTCATCTCCCAACTTCTTTTTCACCCTCGGTCTCCTCCTCATTTCTCACTCTAGCCAGCCTTGTAACCCCTACCATACTTCTTAGGCATTTCATCTCAAACACATTTAAATTCTTCCTCTCTTCCCCAGTTATGTTCCCATACAGTACTGTTGGCACAACCACCCCTTCTTACAATCTCCTCTTAGCATCCATTCCCAAATACCTATTTCTCATCACACTTTTTAATCCCCCAAGGCATTTACTTGCTTCTCTCAAACTACATTCTACCTCCACCTCCACTCCTCCATTTCCCGCCACATTCCCACCCGAGTAGCTAAAGCTATTCACTTCGTCCAGTCTCTCTCTCTTAATATTCCCAATTTGCTGCCATCCTCTCTCCTTGTACATCTCATAGCCTTTCTTTTACCCACTTTTATCTTCAACTTTCCTCTTTCGCACACCTTCCTAAACTCCGTCACTGACTTCCTCAATCCGTCTTTTGATGCCGTCACAATTGCAGTGTCGTCAGCAAACAATAAATGGCGTATCTCCCACTTTTCTCCGTTTTCTTTAACCCTCCCCAATCCCTTGCATTTTCCTCTCATACCACCCCCGTCCACCTATAAATTCATCAGCCATGGCAACATGACACATCCCTTTACCTCAAACCACTTACTCTCTTCATTTCTAATTCTAACAAAGGCTCTACTACTTTCGTATAAACTCTTGAAA
>NC_134790.1:16419651-16424651 GCF_046742065.1 Oratosquilla oratoria
ATCACGTTGCCGTTCCCTAGCGGGCCCTACACGACCAATATTATTGCCCAATATTCCTTATTTGTGCAATATTATTGACTGTGTAGGGATGGTATTTAAGAGTCACACATGTCTGGCTATTACATTTGATATCTTCAATATATTGTGTCATTCTTCAATACCATCCCTACACCATCTATAATATTGCGCAATTAAGGTATATTGCGCAATAATGTTGACCATGTAAGGCCCGTTTAGGCCGAATAAAATCGCCTGGCATTATCCAGAATGGAATGAGTGAAGTGGATCCTCGTGGTGGATGGAGGTAGATGTCTGTAATCTACGTTGACTCGTAGATGTTATCCTTATCTACAAGAACTTAGTGGCTCTGTAGTAACACACATTTCTTTTGTTGATAAATAAATTTACTTGTTTTACTAATTCATTAATTCATTCCTTTCATTTATTTTCATATATCTACTTATTCATTTATTAATTTATTCATTTATTTACTTATTTACTGTATTCTGGATGATACAATTTTTTTTATTCTTCATCCGATCAGGGATTTTGGATCAACACTGGATAAAAATTGATTTGACTGAGATCCTGTGTTCTCCTGTTCTTCTGAATAGAACAATTTCGTATTAGCCTAAGTAAATAAACAAATACATATATATATATATATATATATATATATATATATATATATATATATATATATATATACATATATATATATATATATATATATATATTAATAAGAAAATATATAAATAAATCAATAAATAGGTATATATCATTTTATATATATACATACATACATACATATACCAAGGCTTTTTCCCCCTTACAAGGGAGGTAGCCAAAAAGAAAAAGGCATAAAATCATTCCCACCCATTCCATCCCTGAATACACTCCACATCCCTCCACCCTCCCTCTTTTCTTAGCACCTCCTGGATGACGGGTCATCCCTGCACCTTGTCCACTGCCCTGGGTCAGAAGCAGTGTCGCAAGACACAGCACATCCACAGCAAGGCCTCTTCATTAAATCGGCGACCCCCCTCTCCGTCCCCCTATGCATAAAAGGAGAAGATGGGGAGAAATCACTTCGGGCTGCGTCAAATTTTGCTCACACATACTACCTCACACCCCATCCCCCGGCCCATTCCACCTCATGCATCACAACATCATATATATATATATATATATATATATATATATATGTTGAGACATTGTGACAAGTTTAAAAAGGTGGAAAAAGAGAGTCACGGGTCTCGTTCCGAGAAAAGAAGCTACAAGTGAAACCGGTCAGGAATAAACTCGGAACGAGAACCGTGATTCTCTTTTTCCACCTTTTTCATATATATATATATATATATATATATATATATATATATATTATATATATATATATATATATTATATGCATATATGTTATACATGCGTGTGTGTGCGTGTGTGTGATTCACTATGGTCTTGGATCACGTGTTGGACTCATGATCGACAGCTATTTTCCTTCCGGAAGAGAGCTCAGAGCTCGCGCGTGTGTGTGTCCATATATGTCACCATTACCTTGTCTCAAAAATTAATATGAATAAAAGAAAATGAGGAATCTGACTAACTATCACGGAACAGTTTTACCACAGCCACAACTCTTGTTCGGGTGAGCCTCTCCTACGTTCGGGTTGGGGCTCGACACGTCCACTGTGAAATTGGCACCCGAGTGTCACGGAACTGTTGGCACGAAGGTACTTCTTCCTAGGAAGGAGGAGGGAGAAGGAGAGAGAAAGGAGGAGGAGGAGGGAGGAGAGAGGAGGAGGGAGGACGAGGGGAGGAGGATGGAAGGTGAGGGAGAGGAGGAGGAACTGGGGGAGAAATGGCGGATATGACACGTGACTCGGAAAATGGCGCCAAACACTGTGACGTCACAGAGTCTACGGAAATGTCGCCGCGGGTTCCTGGTTAGGGCGCGCGACAAGTGCCCGGGACGACGACGACAGAGGAGGAGGAGGAGGAGGAGGAGGAGGAGGAGGAGGAGGAGGAGGAGTACGAGGAGCAGGAGGAGGAGCAGCAGGAGGAAGAGAATGAGGAAGAGGAGGAGGAGGAGGAGGGGAGGAGGAGCAGCAGGAGGAAGAGAAGGAGGAAGAGGAGGAGGAGGAGGAGGGGAGGAGGAGCAGCAGCAGGAAGAGGAAGAAGAAGAAGAAAAGGAGGAGGAATAGGAGGAGGGGGAAGAGGAATAGAAAGAGAGGATAAAGAGATGGAGAAGGAGGACGAGGAGGAGAAATAGGTGGAGGAGGAGTATGAAGAAGAGGTGGAGAAGGAGGAAGTGGAGAAGGAGGAAGAGAAGGAGGGGGTGTAAGGGAGGAAAAGGAGGAGAAAGAGGAAAAGGAGGAAGAAGAGAAGGTGGAGAAGGAGGAAGGGAGAGGAGGAAGAGGATGAGAAAAAGGAGGAGGAGGAGGAAGGAGGAAGAGGATGAGAAAAAAGAGGAGGAGGAAGAGGAAGAGGAGGAGGAAGGAGAAGAGGGGGTGGAAGTAGAGGATAAGCATGAGGAGGAGGAGGAAGAGGAGGTCAACAATGAGGAGGGGAGGAGGAGGTAGACAAGGAAGAGGAGGAGGTAGAGGAGGTAGAGGAGGAGGAGGAGGAGGAGGTGGAGAAGGAGGAGGAGGTGGAGAAAGAGGAGGTAGAGAAGGAGGGGGAGGAGGAAAAGGTGGAGAGGGAGGAGGTAGAGAAGGAGGGGGAGGAGGTGGAGGAGGAAGAGGTGGAGAAGGAGGAGGTAGAGAAGGAGGAGGAGGTAGAGGAGGAGGAGGAAGACGAGGAGGAGGAGCAGGAAGACGAGGAAGACGATGAGGAGGAGGAGGAAGACGAGTAGGAGGAGGAAGACGAGGAGGAGGAGGAAGACGAGGAGGAGAAGGAAGACGAGGAAGACGAGGAGGAGGAATACGAGGAAGACGATGAGAAGGAGGAGGAAGACGAGGAGGAGGAGGAAGACGATGAAGACGAGGAGGAGGAGGAGGAGGAAGACGGGGAGGAGGAAAACGATGATGAGGCAGACGAGGAGGAGGAAGACGAGGAGGAGGAGGAAGACGAGGAGGAAAAGGAAGACGAGGAAGACGAGGAGGAAAAGGAAGACGAGGAAGACGAGGAGGAGGAAGACGAGGAAGACGATGAGAAGGAGGAAGACGAGGAGGAGGAGGAGGAAGACGAGGAGGAGGAGGAGGAAGACGATGAAGACGAGGAGGAGGAAGACGAGGAGGAGGAGGAGGAGGAAGACGATGATGAGGAGGCAGACGAGGAGGAGGAAGACGAGAAGGAAGACGAGGAGGAGGAGGAAGACGAGGAGGAGGAGGAAGACGAGGAGGAGGAAGACGAGGGGGAGGAGGAAGACGAGGGGGAGGAGGAAGACGAGGAGGAGGAGGAAGAGGAGGAGGAGGAAGAGGAATCATGTTTCGACGAAGAAAACCACGCGGGACATGGGATCTCCCCCTGGGTCATGCCAGCCGAAGAACCACGTAGATCCAGAGTAGACCCTCGCCGTAGATTCAGGTAGAATCAGGGTAGTTTGTTGGTCGTCGCGTCGGGTCGGGCGTTGTGTGTTCGGTAACTCTGAGTCAACGGCGTGGGTTCGGGGGGAGTTGGCGATCCAGTTTTGAATCTCAGGTGTGGTCTGTTGCTTAGAGTAACGGTCACAGACACCTCTACGGAATGCCTGGCGAACTCGGGCCAAAGGCAATGAAATGGTCGAATTCGTGTGATACACATTTCTCCCCTCGATAAGCGTCCCGATAAGAGCTTATCATCGAGCTTGATAAGGCGTTCGTTGTTTGTCCCTGAACGTCCTTCTTACCCTCAGGCCACGAGGCGCTGTGGCGACGCGATGCGTTGGGTCCAACACGGCGTGCCTCAGGGTACTATTTTGACCTTTACGGCCAAGAACCTCTGGGATCGACAGTGCCACCCGCTGGAGGAGGAGGAGAACTCGAGCTTATTATTTGGTGGCTGTGCAGGGCTTGTGGACTCTGGCAGGCAGGAGGCGAAGGAAAACTTATACTCAAATATGATTGGTCAACGCGTCAAGCCTCATGCACTTAGTGGACATGTCGCTTTTCGTCACCACTCTGAGTTCTCCAAGGGCGGCCGGCGACGCGACGGTTGGTCCGTGAGTGGCACCAGGGTCGTCGTCGTTGTCGTCGTCGTCGGAGTGCCACGGACACGAACGAAGGCACCCCAAGCAGTCAGGTGCGCGAAGAAGCAAGCAACCCAAGCAAGCAAGCAAGCAAGGAAGGGGTGGTGCCCTGTTCTTCATCCGGAGGGGGAAAGACCTTTCAACTTTCCCTTCCGAGACTTCCGCCTCCTCCTCCTCCTCCCTCAGGAGTCCGCCCAAGTAGTTCCGCCGGCCAACACCTTTCCTTCCTTCCGCTTGGAGGAAAGGAAAGTTGTTGACTGTCGCCCTCGATTCCCCCGACTCGAACACATATCCGCTTCAGTGCATTCCAGGCCGAACTCCATCCACCCACGGACCACTTGGGGTGGTCCTCCACTACCACCACCACCACCGCCACCACCAGTGCCACCTCCACCCACCCCAACCACACTCTCCCCTTGCTACTCAGGTACCCCCCTCCCCCATCACCACCACCACCACCACCTCTCGCCACCTCCTCCAGCGAGCCGCCATTGCCGAGACTATAGTCTTCTCGACAACCCCTGGACTGACGCTTGGACATCAGGTGAGTGCTCGTTCCCCCGTTTCTGGTCTTTCCTTAGCTCCTGTGGCGACCTTAGGTCTTCCACAGTACGTTCGGACCGAAGAAGATACTCGAGCCGCGAGAGGTTCCGAAGAAGAAGAAAAATAAATCGAAAACCTCGAAGTCCGTCGAACTTACGTGCGCGAAGAAAAAGAAGAACCGACGCCCGCAAGGCTTCTGGAGGCTTCCAGGACCGCTACTGGAATGCCTCCTCCCGTAGGGTCTTCCCTCCCGTCGGAAGATGAGGATTCTCCCCTCCCCCCCTTTTTATCG
>NC_134790.1:16429651-16439651 GCF_046742065.1 Oratosquilla oratoria
CTAATCGAGAAAACGACAGAATACAATATACCTCTGTGTTTAGCTTTTGTAGATTATGAGAAGGCCTTTGACTCGGTAGAACAAATAGCAATACTAAACTCGCTACGCAATCAGGGTGCAAACGAACAGATCATAAAGGTTTTCGAAAAGATTTATGCGAAAGGTACCGCTATAATTCGACTACATAAAAATTCAGAAAAGATCAAGATCAAAAAAGGAGTACGGCAGGACGATACCATTTCACCGAAATTATTTACAACTTGCTTGGAAGATATTTTCAAAAGGTTGAGTTGGGAAGAGAAAGGTTTGAAGATTAATGGCGAATATTTGAACCACCTAAGATTTGCGGATGGCATTATTCTTATTTCAGAAGACTTGCAAGGGATGCTGAGTGATCTAAACAAGGAAAGTCTCAAAGTAGGTTTAGAGATGAATAAGACCAAAACCAAAGTAATGTTCAACACGAAAGTTCAGAGTAAAGAGATTGTAATTGATGGTGAGAGTCTTGAAGAACTTGAGGAGTATATTTATTTATGCCAGGCGGTGAAAGTGACAAAAGATCATGATAATGAAATAAAAAGACGTATTACAATTGGATGGAAAGTGTTTGGTAAGTATAATAAAATCTTGAGAGGCTCTCTACCTTTGTTTGAAACGTAAAGTTTACAATCGGTGCGTTCTGCCAGCAATAATCTACGGGTGTGAGACTTGGAAACTGACGAAGGCAATGGAAAGAAAGCTAACGACTGCACAGAGGAGAATGGAGAGGTCAATGATGGGAAAAACGCTGAGAGACCAAAAGAGAGCAAGTTGGGTGAGAGAGCAGACTAGAGTGAAAGATATTGTGGAGGCGGTGAAAGAGAGGAATTGGAATTGGGCACGTAATTTAGTGCGAACGACTGACGAGGGATGGAGCAAATGTTTTACAGAGTGGACACCGCGAGATAGGAAGCATGGAAGAGGGAGACCAGACAGAAGGTGGAGAGACGAGATTGAGAAGTTTGCAGGAGTGACGTGGCAGAGGTTGGCGCGGTCGTGTGAATCATGGAATGCTATGAAGGAAGCCTTTATTCAGTAGTGGACTCAGGATGGCTGATTTGATTTGATACATACATATATATATATATATACATATATATATATATATATATACACACATATATGTATGTATGTACATACACACACATATACGTAACTACATATATTATATATATATATATATATACATATATATATACACATATATATATATATGTACATGCACACACATATACGTAACTACATATATTATATATATACATATATATATACATATATATAAATATATATATATACATATATATACATATATATATACATATATATACATATACATTATATATATATATATACATATATATACATATACATTATATATATATATATACATATATATATATATACATATACATTATATATATATACATATATATATATATATATACGTTTGAATATCTGGGGAGCAGATTCTCTTGTATGCATGCATTGTTAAAATCGACAGCGTTAGTGAGGTTGATCTTCTTGTGAGTATTCTCCAGTTTTCTAACCAATATTCTGCCATTTAGAGGGTGGGCATATACCAAGTTGCCAAAATGATTCATTTATTTCAACGTTTCGTCTAACAAAGAGACATCTTCAGGAAATTCTGTAACATAGATAATAATGACGTACAGAAATATAGAAAACAACATGTAAATCTAACCAATTATACAAATATAGAAGCAAATATCAATAAATGCGCAAATTCACACATTCGCCCCCTCTCCCGCCCTCCACCACCACCCAAGCCGGCTAGGGGCGTATATATGTCACCGAGCGAAGGGTTTTCTTCGTCATTTCATCGGACCTTTTAACTATTGTAAGTAACGGTCCCCATCAGCCCATGTATAGTGTTTATTTTGTGTGAATTTGCGCATTTATTGATATTTGCTTCTATATTTGTATAATTGGTTAGATTTACATGTTGTTTTCTATATTTCTGTACGTCATTATTATCTCTGTTACAGAATTTCCTGAAGATGTCTCTTTGTTAGACGAAACGTTGAAATAAATGAATCATTTTGGCAACTTGGTATATGCCCACCCTCTAAATGACAGAATATTGGTTAGAAAACTGGAGAATACTCACAAGAAGATCAACAACCTTACTAACGCTGTCGATTTTAACAATGCATGCATATATATATACATATACATTATATATATATATATACATATACATTATATATATATATATACATATACATTATATATATATATATATATATATATATATATATTGCAGAAACCACAGGGAAATTAAATTCGGAATACTGAACGTTTTCGTCTATTACATCCTCAGAGTACGAGTAATAGACGAAAACGTTCAGTATTCCGACTTTAATTTCCCTGTGGTTTCTGCAATATTTTTTCGTCACGCATTATTGTGATTATTTTTGCGATATATATATATATATATATATATATATATATATATATATATATATGATTTCAAGAAATCTACAGCGACAATGGCGTTGTTGAGTTTATATTGGAGCTTTAATTTCTCTCGTGCAACAAGTTTCTGTGTTGGTTCCAACTAGCTGAGAAGGTGTCCAAAAGACATTAGGTGCGGTTTTTTTTTTTTAATTCTCCTATACGTATTTCGACCTTACTCGGTCATCCTCAGGGAGGGAGTAACAATAGTTGGTGATTACATGGGTTTAAATACTGGCCGAACACTGGGAGAGGTCATTTCATGTAGCCGTGATCCGTAGCGCTGCGTACGTGGAAGTAGCAACTTCCTTGTGGATTGTGGAAAAGGGGTGTTATTGTTTGTGTTATGTGCGTCTACTGCTTGGGAGTGTGGTTGTGGGCATGAGTTGTATGTTAATGGAAGGTTTCTCGATGTATATGTTCACTGCTTCGGCCATCTTAAGGCGAAGGGGGTCGTGAGCTTTGTAGATTATTTTAGTGTTTTCGTTTAGTGTTTGTCTGGTGATGGTGATTTTGTGTTCTTTTGTCATATGTGTTTTGATGGCGCCATTCTGGAGGTGGTATGTGAGTCTTTTGGAGAGGGTCATAGAAGTCATGCCAATGTATGAGGAGGTGCGGTGCTGACAATCACCGACAGGGCAATCAAACTTATACACGACGTTGACTTCTTGTAGAGGAGGGTTGGGGGGCTGGCTGTTGTTCTTAATAACCAGGGTGTGTGTTTTGGAGGTTTTGTAGTATACGATTAGGCGTATCTTAGTGTCTGGGTTGTTGGGTCGAATGTTACGTGTGATAATATTTCGAAGTGTTCTTTCGTCTTCTTTGTAGCCGGTGTTCATATGTCCTTTGTAGTACAGGTCCAGTGTTGGTATATTGGTGTTTGTGGGTGTTGGTTGGCCGGTAAAGGAGTTCATCTTGTTTTTGATAATGGATTCGATGGAGTGTTGTGGATAGCCGTTGTTGACAAGTAGTGTTGTTTATACGTTGGAGTTCGTTGTTCGGGGTTTTCCATGTACTGCTGTGGGAGAAGGCTCGGTTCACTAGTGATCGGATCACGCTTTGTTTGTAGCGTTCTGGGCATTCGCTACTGCCGTTAAGACAGAAACCGAGGTTAGTGTCTTTGACGTAGACTTCAGTCGTGAATCGATCTGAGGCTGTGCCTACTAGTATATTTAAGAATGGGAGGGTGCCATCGTTGCGTTGGTGTTCATAGGTGTAATTGAGGGTTGAATGTTTCTTGAATGTGTGTGAGAGTTGAGTTACAGATTGGGAATCTTTTGCGCTAATAAAAATGTCGTCAACATACCGGGCGTAGATACAGGGCTGCATGTCAGGATGGTCGTTGAAGACTTTCTCTTCGATGGATCCCATATAGAAGTTGGCGAAGAGTGGTCCAAGGGGGGATCCCATTGCCACGCCGTCTACCTGTATGCGCATTTTCCCATCTGGACCGTAGACGGGAGCTTCCATCGTGTAGATTTCAAGGAGTTCTCGGAGGATTGCTTCAGGGACGGCGAGGGGTGTTGAGTTGGGCTTGTGGTAGATACTCTGGCAGATGAGGTCAATAGTCTCTTTTACTGGCACATTTGAGAATAGATTCACGACATCTAATGAGGCTATGACCCCTACTGGTTGGGAGGATTCAAGGATGGTGAGGAATTCCTGCGACGATTTTAGGCTGTAGGAGGTTGGGATGTATGGGGTTATTAAGGAGTTAAGGCGTTTGGCAAGTTTATAGGTAACTGTAGGTGTTTGGCTGATGATAGGGGGTTTCCAGGCTTGTGCGTTTTAACATTCCCAAAGGCATATCCAAGTTTGTGGTCTCCTTCGACTAGGGGAAGTTTGGTGGTGCCTGCTGTTATGTTGTTTTTTCTGATGATCTTGTTGAGTTTCTTTCTCAGATCCAGGGTGGGGTTAGTTGTGATGATTTTGAACTTGTTGGTGTCATCTAGTATGGTTTTCATCTTTCCGACGTATTCTTCCTTGTCAAGTAGGACGTAGATGGAAGATTTATCTGCCCTACGTATGACGATATTATCCTGCTCTTTCAGTTCCTTGGCTGCTTTCCGAAGAGGGGATGTGAGTAGGGAGGTATTGTGGTGTCCTCTTCGTTTATTGACTTCAGCACATATTTCAGATGTTAGATTGGGGTTTGTAGTAATCTTTTTCTCTTTTTCTAGTTGGTGTATATTGTCTAGGAGCAGTTCCATTTCGATTTTCTTGTGGAGGTGGTAGGGCTTGGACATGTAGTGGCAGTTGAGTCCAAGGTTAAGGAATTCAACTTGCTCTTTTGTAAGCTCAGCGCTGCTGAGGTTTATGAATTGATCCTTAGATCTCGGGATGGAGACAGGGCCGCCGTATAAGTTGGCAAGTTTGCGGCCAACCCTTCTTCTGGCTTCTAGAATATGTCTATCAGACATATTTAGGAGTGCTGTTTCGATGGAGGTTTTGATGTCTTGTTGGATGTCATCGGTGTTGCTCCATTTTGAACAGGTATTATGATACTCTGCTCGCAGTTGCTGGAGTAGCGATTCCTTCGCCTGCAGTTCCTCCTTCAAGTAGGATAGCCTATCTTGAGGGTTGATTCTCCGGCTGCTGGCCTGGCGACGATATGTGAATTTTGGTAGGAGGCCATGTTGTATACATGATTTCAAGAAATCTACAGCGACAATGGCGTTGTTGAGTTTATATTGGAGCTTTAATTTCTCTCGTGCAACAAGTTTCTGTGGTGGTTCCAAATAGCTGAGAAGGTGTCCAACCAGTAGGGGTCATAGCCTCATTAGATGTCGTGAATCTATTCACAAATGTGCCAGTAAAAGAGACTATTGACCTCATCTGCCAGAGTATCTACCACAAGCCCAACTCAACACCCCTCGCCGTCCCTGAAGCAATCCTCCGAGAACTCCTTGAAATCTGCACGATGGAAGCTCCCTTCTACGGTCCAGATGGGAAAATGCGCATACAGGTAGACGGCGTGGCAATGGGATCCCCCCTTGGACCACTCTTCGCCAACTTCTATATGGGATCCATCGAAGAGAAAGTCTTCAACGACCATCCTGACATGCAGCCCTGTATCTACGCCCGGTATGTTGACGACATTTTTATTAGCGCAAAAGATTCCCAATCTGTAACTCAACTCTCACACACATTCAAGAAACATTCAACCCTCAATTACACCTATGAACACCAACGCAACGATGGCACCCTCCCATTCTTAAATATACTAGTAGGCACAGCCTCAGATCGATTCACGACTGAAGTCTACGTCAAAGACACTAACCTCGGTTTCTGTCTTAACGGCAGTAGCGAATGCCCAGAACGCTACAAACAAAGCGTGATCCGATCACTAGTGAACCGAGCCTTCTCCCACAGCAGTACATGGAAAACCACGAACAACGAACTCCAACGTATAACAACACTACTTGTCAACAACGGCTATCCACAACACTCCATCGAATCCATTATCAAAAACAAGATGAACTCCTTTACCGGCCAACCAACACCCACAAACACCAATATACCAACACTGGACCTGCACTACAAAGGACACATGAACACCGGCTACAAAGAAGACGAAAGAACACTTCGAAATATTATCACACGTAACATTCGACCCAACAACCCAGACACTAAGATACGCCTAATCGTATACTACAAAACCTCCAAAACACACACCCTGGTTATTAAGAACAACAGCCAGCCCCCCAACCCTCCTCTACAAGAAGTCAACGTCGTGTATAAGTTTGATTGCCCTGTCGGTGATTGTCAGCACCGCACCTCCTCATACATTGGCATGACTTCTATGACCCTCTCCAAAAGACTCACATACCACCTCCAGAATGGCGCCATCAAAACACATATGACAAAAGAACACAAAACCACCATCACCAGACAAACACTAAACGAAAACACTAAGATAATCTACAAAGCTCACGACCCCCTTCGCCTTAAGATGGCCGAAGCAGTGAACATATATATCGAGAAACCTTCCATTAACATACAACTCATGCCCACAACCACACTCCCAAGCAGTAGACGCACATAACACAAACAATAACACCCCTTTTCCACAATCCATAAGGAATTTGCTACTTCCACGTACGCAGCGCTACGGATCACGGCTACATGAAATGACCTCTCCCAGTGTTCGGCCAATGTACGGTCTGTATTTAAACCCATGTAATCACCAACTATTGTTACTCCCTCCCTGAGGATGACCGAGTAAGGTCGAAATACGTATAGGAGAATTAAAAAAGAGAAAACCGCACCTAATGTCTTTTGGACACATTCTCAGCTATTTGGAACCACCACAGAAACTTGTTGCACGAGAGAAATTAAAGCTCCAATATAAAATCAACAACGCCATTGTCGCTGTAGATTTCTTGAAATCATGTATACAACATGGCCTCCTACCAATATATATATATATAATATATATATATATATATATATATAATGTATCTCTAATCACTGGGACCCATTCAGTGTTGTACATATATATATATATATATATATATATATATATATATATATATATGTATATATATATATATATATATATATATATATATATATATGAAGGTGGAAAAAGAAGTCATGGACCTAGTTCCGAGTTTCTGAGTTTATTCCTGACCGGTTTCGCTCTAAGCTTCTTCAGCTTAGAGCGAAACCGGTCAGGAATAAACTCAGAAACTCGGAACTAGGTCCATGACTTCTTTTTCCACCTTTACCAACTTGTCACAATGTACCAGCATATATATATATATATATATATATATATATCATATATATATACATATATATATATATATATATATGTACACACATATATATATATATATATATGTACACACACATATATATATATAATATATATATATATATATATATATATACATATATATACACTGGCCGAATTACCCGTGCGTTGCTCCGAGTTCGTGAATCCTCCCTAACCTAACCATACCCCACCTAACCTTAACCCTTAACCCTAACCAAAATATATATTCTTAAATGAAACATAGTTATCCAAGTACCTGGAATGATAAGGTTTCAGAATATATATGGTTATAGGGGTCCATCTGCAAAAACCTAGGAGTAGTTCGTGAATAATCTCTAACTTAACTATACCCCACCTAACTTTAACCCTTAACCCTAACCAAAATATATATTTCTATGAAAATGAAATATAGTTATCCAAGTACCTGAAGTGATAGGGTATCAGAATATATGTGGTTATAGGGGTTTATATGCAGAACCCTAGGAGGAGTTCCTGAACAAGCAAACAAATAAACAAACAGACAGACAAATGAAAGATAATTTTACAAGTTTCAGAATATATGTGGTTATAGTGGTCTATCTGCAAAAACCTGGGAGTAGTTCGTGAATAATCATTCACCTAACCATAACCCTAAATTTAACCCTTAACCCTAACCAAAAAATATATATATTTTCTAAATGAAATATAGTTATCCAAGTACCTGGAGGGATAGGGTATCAGAATATGTATGGTTATGGGGGTCTATCTACCATACCCTAGGAGGAGATCGTGATCAAACAAACACAGACAGAGGCTACTATATTATAGTATATATATATATATATATATATATATATATATATATATTATATACATATATATATATATATATATATATATATATATATATATATATATATATATATATATATTATATATATACATATATATATATATATATATATATAATACTCGTACACATATATATGTAGCTACACACACACACACACACACACACACTCACACACAATATATATATATATATATATATACATATATATATATATATATATGTGTGTGTGTGTGTGTGTGTGTGTGTGTGTGCACGTGTGTTGTTTAAAGGTGTTATATACCGAGGCTAAACCACTGAACTTTGTTGCGGAATTCACAAATAACAATTACATAATTACGTTATCAATAAGTTATCAAATATCATATGTGGTCCACTTCGTTATCATTCACCGTTAAACCTACACATTCGAGCGAACGAAGACGCATTTAGATAAAACCACAAATTCGAGGATGAACACTGAAATGAACTACAATGCGATCTCGGGTGTCTTATGTTTGATTACCGAGTTTTTAGTGTTGCCACAGATCAATATCGTTGTTATTTTCGTAATTTTTATATATATATTTTTTGTGGTCCCGCATTCGTTATTTATCTCTATTATTATTATTGTTATTATTATTATTATTATTATTACTATTATTATCATTATCATCATGATTATTATAATTATTATATTTTTATTGTTGTTGTTGTTGTTGTTAATTATTATTTTTTTAACTTACGGAGGTTATGTTGATCTCAGTTAACCCTTTGGAGTTTAATCAATTACTGTGTTTATTCTGGTTGTCGCCAGGCGAATTTATTCAAATGTGGAAAGCCAAAATTCATGTCACGTGGTTAAAGATAGTTTGGGGGCTAAAAATAACTAACAAGACTAATTATACCTTGTGAACAGAATCTGGCAACACTGTTTCATTTAACATTATTTCAGTTTGTTTTATTCTGTTATATTTCACTTTGCTATTTTGTCTTATTTAATTTTATCTAATTATATTTATTCGTCTATTTACTTTATCTTATTCTATTTTACTTAATTTTGTTTAATGCTCTTTTGCCCTATTTTATCTTATTTCTATTATATCTATTTACCTATTTATAGTATATTATTTTCTGACATTTTCATTATTTAAGATAAGCTGAAAATAGGAATACAAGATCCACAGAATTCGTTTGACTAACCATAGGAAATTATATATCACTATCAATATCCAGCGCTTTTATCCTTTGGGAATATGTCGCTTCGAAAAGCTTGACTCATAGAATTGGCAAAGGGAAATATATCTAAGAAGATCAGGAATGAAGAATAAAAAATTAGAATTGACATATTCTTTGAAACTGAGCGACTCTGGTCCGCAGAGGTGCCACTAAAGCTTATGCAGTGAATATAGCCGACGGCGTTCCGAGGATATGGTATCTAGAATT
Organism: Oratosquilla oratoria; assembly: GCF_046742065.1. Taxonomy (NCBI): domain Eukaryota; kingdom Metazoa; phylum Arthropoda; class Malacostraca; order Stomatopoda; family Squillidae; genus Oratosquilla; species Oratosquilla oratoria. Next base: position 16,439,200 of record NC_134790.1, read on the forward strand.
ACTAGAGCCTCGTCGACATGGGACTAGTTCAGTACTAGCTGCTAGTGCTAGCGACTTCTAGTGTACTCTTCTACTTGCCCAATGTAAACAGGAAGTTAGTAAACTTGCTTCCAAACGATCCTAGTGTCAATGCCTACTTACCGGTTAAGTTAACTTGCATCTAGCATTAGCGGTTACTAAACTAGCTTAGCGTCAGCGATACTTTAGGTAGCAACTATCTAGAAAATAGAACACTGACTAAAAAATCACTTACGCATCTCTGGCCGAATTTCTATAAAAAGTAACCTAGAATAGATTAAAGGAAATATGTTTATCTTCCACTAAAAAGACAACTAAGTTTGTATCTCATGACATTAGATAAATCTTATCACATTGAACAAGAAACTAGACAAAAGAATCGTCAAGAGCGCTTTGTTGTGAAGGACAAAGAGTCTAGCACGAGGGATGTTACC
>NC_134790.1:16444651-16449651 GCF_046742065.1 Oratosquilla oratoria
TGTGTGGTAGGGGGGGGGTTGCCACGGAATTTAATAAAATCGTCTGGTGACAGCTGGAGTCCATGATAAAGGACCACCCGGCACGAAAGTGGTCAAGCATTGGAGTGTTTTCCTTCAAATGAATAAAATCGCCTGACGGCAGGAATAAGGCTATGTGGTCCAAATCGCAATCATAATGCTGGAAAAAGAAAATGGACCCATGGTTTGTCCAAGGACAATTGGACAAGTGACGTTTGTCCAAGGACAATTGGACAAGTGACGTTTGCCCAAGGACAATTGGCCACGGAAACGTGTGTCCAGGGACAGTTTTGTAATTTACGCTTGTCCAAGGACAATTGGACCAGTGAATATTGTCTACGGACAATTGGACGGACACTTGTCCAGAGACAATTGGGCAAGTTCAGTTTACCCAAGGGCAATTGGGACATTTACGCTTGTTTAAAGGACAACTGGGCAAGTTTCACTTGTACAAGGACAATTGGGCAAGTGACACTTGTCCAAGGACAATCGGGGCACGGACTTACGTCCAAGGACAACTTGACCAAGGACTTTTGTCCAAAGATGTCTACCCATGGTCGTTTGGGCCAAGATTGCTTGGCCAAGAACGTGTGGACCAAAAACGTTGACGCTATGGAAAGTTTGACCCATGGACAACTGACCAAACACTTTTGGACAACTTACGATGATGTCACTCACCTTCAACCAAGAGCATCAGCTAATCCTGTCTGATAGTTTATCAAAAACGGGAAAGACCAAGGGAAACCCACCGAATCTCTACACTTAATGTTGTCATATCTTCGCTGAAATTTCCTGCGCGTGTGTGTTTTGACCTATTTTTTTTTTCTAATGGTGAGGTTTGGTTAGGCTAGGTTAGGTTGGGTTAGATCAAATTAGGTTAGGTTAGATTAGGTTAGGATAAGGTTAAGTTAGGTTAGGCTATGGTTAGGCTATGGTTAGGTTATGGTTAGGTTATGGTTAGGCTATGGTTAGGTTATGGTTAGGTTAGGGTATGATTAGGTTAGGTTATGGTCAGGTTATACTTAGGTTAGGTTAGGTTATGGTTATGGTTAGGTTATGGTTAGGTTATGGTTTGGCTATGGTTAGGTTATGGTTAGGTTATGGTTAGGTTAGGTTTGGTTAGGTTAGGTTATGGTTAGATTATGGTTAGGTTATGGTCAGGTTATGGTTAGGTTATGGTTAGGTTATGGTTAGGTTATGGTTAGGCTATGGTTAGGTTAGGTTAGGTTAGGTTAGGTTAGGTTAGGTTAGGTTAGGTTATGGTTAGGTTATGGTCAGGTTATGTTTAAGTTATGGTTAGGTTATGGTTAGGTTATGGTTAGGTTATAGTTAGGTTATGGTTAGGTTATGGTTAGGTTATGGTTATGGTAACGTTAGGTTAGACTAGGCTAGGTTAGGTTAGGTTAGGTTAGGTTTAGGATAAGGTTAGGTTAGGGATTTTCAAGATTGTGAGTTTTGAGGGATTTGGTGGGTATCAAAAAACTGATCAATATCTCAAAAACCGTCAGTTAGGCAAAAACGGATTACATTTTTGGAAAACCGAGTGACATTTACATTATCACAGTAAATCATTTCAGGATTTAAACACATTTTATGGGTATATATTAGTCGGTTTCTCTCGGATTTGGTCGGTTTAGACAAATCGTCGGAACGCTGGTATTCTTATCTAATTCAAAATTCTGAAATCTAGAACCTTAATACCCTGATCTACCTTAACCTAACACACACAGATTAAACTTCCTTAATCTGTTTCCACCTAATCTTGTTTGAGTACAATCTAGTTCAAGTTATTCTTCACCTTATCTAACCTAACCTACACTAACCTTTTTCTTATCTAGACGATTTCAACTCAGAATAACTAGGAAAAACGGTCTTGGACGTGACTGGTTTTAGGGAGGATTTAGGAACATTCTCTCTCTCTCTCTCTCTCTCTCTCCCTCTTTCTCTTTCTCGCCTTCTCTCTCTCTCTCTCTCTCTCTCTGTCTCTTTCTCTCCCTCACCCTCTTTCTTTTTCTTTCTCTCCCTCTTTCTCTTTCTCCCTCCCCCTCTCTCTCACTCCCTCTCTCTCTCTCTCTCTCTCTCCCCCTCTTTCTCTTTCTCGCCTTCTCTATCTCTCTCTTTCTCTCTCTCCTTCTCCTGTGCTCTTTCTCTCATTCGTTCCCGTTCTCTTCCTTCTTCTCTAACTTTCTTCCTCTCTTTCTTCCTTTACATTTCTTCCCCTTCCTCTCTTCTCTCTCTTCTCCTCTCCTCCATTCCATCCGAGGTTTTAACTGGACAATTACTACGCAATCTATATCTTCAGGTCTTTAGTGACACCCCGGAGGACCAGGGTCACGCAGCTCTATTTCATTCTCGGAGATTCATATCCACTCACAAAAGATGATCACAATAAATTTCTACTCTCTCTCCGTTCTGGCGCCACTTCCTTGGCGCCAATGGATAGAGGCGCTGGTCACTGGCGACAAGTTACTGCAACTGGGAGGTTTTGTTTCCGTTTCGATTTTGATACATTTATAGTCTTTGTTCTGGCTAACGCCAGAAGATTTTATTCATCGATAGATTCTGAACTATGTCTTAGTCCGAGTTCGATTCTTAACAGAGGTTATAACGTAAAGGCAATTACTGGGTTACTTTACCTATCTATTTTCTATTATTTTTTTTATCCTTATTCTGTTAAATTTATTTTTCTATCTATTTATTAAATATATTCTATTTATAAACTTGTTTATTCATTTTCTTTATTGTATCCATTTTTTCATCTATTTAATCTAATCTACTAATCTAATTATTTATTTATTTACTCATTTACCTACTTAACATATTCATTTATTCATTAGTTTTCACTATTATTTTCTTTTCCTCATCGAACCTCCTCGTTGTGAATCGAAAGATCCTTCCATTGGCGTGCGTTGTTGCCACGGAAACTCAACTGTGACCCAATTCGACCTCTCACAGCCCACACTGACCTCAAGCAACACAACGTGCAGCGCCAACGTGTTGCCGACGGGTCTGTGACTGTTTACTCTTTATCGACGTGAGTGGGAGGGGGAGGGTCGGAGAGGGGGTGAGTGAGAGAGAGGTGGGAGGATGGGAGAGGGGGTGGGGGAGGGGAAGAGGAAAAGGAGGAGAGTGGGAGAGAGGTGAGAGGATGGGAGAGTGGGTGGGAGAGGGAAGAGGGGTGGGAGGGTGAGAGAGCGAGTGGGTGGGTGGGTGGGAGGGGGAAGAGGGGTGGGAGAGGGGTGGAGAGTGAGTGGGTAGAAGGGTGGGAGAGGGAGTGGGAGAGAGTGGGAGAGGGTGGGAGAGTGGGTGGGAGGACATCTTTGTCCCTCAAGTAGACACTCAGTCTATCAGTTCGTCGATTTTTTAATCGGATCTTATCGGCCGAGGTCGTATCGGCTTCAAGGTGTCTGTTCATCATAACGTGACCGTAACGGGACCGTAACGACATCGCAACGGGACCGTAACGGAATCTCAATAGGATCGTAACTAGTCGTAACGTGATAGTAACGATATCGTAACGATATCGCAACGGGATCGTAACGATATCGTAGCGACATCGTAACTGGATCGTAATGAAATCGTAACGGAATCTCAATAGGATCGTAACTAGTCGTAACGGGATCGTAACGATATCGTAATAGGATCGCAACAGGATTAAGGACTCCTTCTCCTCCTCCTCCCTCACTCACCCTACCCAACCCTGGGCGCGTGGACGGATGTCGTGGGCGTGTGGGTTGCCACCTGGTCACGTGGGCGAGGGGAAGAGGAGGAAGTAAGGAAGAGGAGGGAGGAGGAGGAGGAGGAGGAGGAGGAGGAGGAGGAGGAGGAGGAGGAGGAGGAAGGGTCACCTCCTTTTCATACCATGGTCATGGGCGTGGGTCCCAAACTCTATACTCTTTATTATGGCTGACGCCATACAATTTGATTCATTTCAAGGATTACAAGCATTTCTTCTGTCATCATCCCTGTCGCCACTGTGAAATACTTTACTGACTTTATTCTGGTTGGCGCCAGACGATTATATTCAGTCTGCGGTCGTAAGGGGGGAGTTATCGACGTACTCCAAGAGGTCGAGGAGTGAGGGACATGATCGAGCAATCCCGAGTTCGAGCCTAAGACTCGGACATGTCTTGTGTCGCCCAAGTACCATTTCGCTGACCCGGCCGTTAGCGTCTTGGGCTGTTTTCGCAGAAGGTCCCGGGTTTGGCTCCCGGTTTGGGATCGAGCTCGAGAATTCAATTTAGATACTCTGAGCCTTGTTGGTATGGCTGGCGCCAAGCGATTTTATTCAGGTCAAGGGGACCGCGTTGTTAATCAGCTATTAACAGGTTGTTGACAAAGTTGTTAACTAGTTATAAACCAATTGTTAAACTGTTACTAACTAGTTGTTAAACTGTTACTAACTAGTTATTATCCTGTTATTAAGCTGTTATTAAGAAGGCGCTAACCTGTTTTTAAGAGTTGTTAAATTGTTATTAACCTGTTCTTAACATGTTATTAACCAACTGCTAACTTATTCTCCATCAGTTTGTCTCCTCACAGGAAAAAAATACTGATGAACACCGGTAGTACAAGATGATAAAGGAAAATAATACATTTTATCATAGTTAACCCCAGATGATTCTGTTTAACTGAGAGAAACCCCAATTCATTGGATGGTGGAAGATCACCTCCATTAATCAAAATGAATAGCTAATGTCTTTCTTCTGAGGAACGCCACGAGATTCTCTTCAGCACCACGTGCACCTTTCACACGATTAGAAAAAGAGAGAGAGAGAGACAGAGAGAAAGAGAGGGAGAGAGAGAGAGAGTGAGAGAGTGAGAGAGTGAGAGAGGGCGAGAGGGCGAGAGGGCGAGAGGGCGAGAGGGCGAGAGGGCGAGAGAGAGAGAGAGAGAGAGAGAGAGAGAGAGAGAGAGAGAGAGAGAGAGAGAGAGAGAGAGAGAGAGAGAGAGAGAGAGAGAGAGAGAGAGAGAGAGAGAGA
>NC_134790.1:16454651-16457151 GCF_046742065.1 Oratosquilla oratoria
TGAGACCAATATCCCAAATATGTTCATTTGCTCCAGCGACACAATTCCACTGACACGAAACCCTCGTTACAACGAAACGACTCATCCGTCAGAACAATATATCAAATGCTTAGTAACAAAGACCACATTTGCATAGATAACTTGAGGATGGGCGGCGGCGGGATTCACGGGGGCACATGTACACATACACACAGGGAGCATCTTATGGCGAGGGTGCCCGGCCTCCCCGGTGCCTGAGCGCCGGCGCGTCAGCAAACGGCCAAGGAGCTGCTTTCACGGAAAATGAATGACGTTTAGTGTTCTCCTGTTTTGATAGCCATTCGCTCCCCCACCTCCTCCTCCTCCTGATCTTCCTCCTCACCCCCCCCATGTCTCTCTCCTTCCCCAGTCTCCATGATCCTCCCCATCTTGCCACACGCACACACACACACACACACACACACACACACACACACACACACACACGCACACGCACGTACAAAGTGTCTTTTACCGTGTTTTGAGTCTTCACCTTCTCTCTCTCTCTCTCTCTCTCTTTTTCTCTCTCTCCGCCCAGAGTGGCGCCAAGCACGGTTGTATATATGTATAAAAGAAAATCCAAAAGGAATATGTGATACGTCAGGAAGCAGCACAACTTCTAGTTCCCAGGAAAGTGATTCTGATGCAGAGAACTGTGGCACTTGGGTTTGTTTATATTCCTTCTTTATTTATTTGTTTAATTCATTTGCATGTTATGTGTGGGAGTTTGTGTGCGTGTGTGTGTGTGTGTGTATGTGTGTGTGTGTGTGTGTGTGTGTGTGTGTGTGTGTGTGTGTGTGTGTGTGTGTGTGTGTGTGTGTGTGTGTGTGTGTGTGTGTGTGTGTGTGTGTGTGTGTGTGTGTGTGGTTAAAACCCCCTCAGGGGAGTAGACACGAAAATGGATGCTTCTGATACCTTAATCAGACAACACACACATGCAACACCAGTCCAACACCTTTCTGTTACATGCACACACTACCTTCACATTTACGCCTTCTTCGTATCTTTCTAAACATGTCCAGACATGTTTGGATGCAGGAGACCAGTGGGTGTGTAGAAAAGGAGAAGAAAAGACAAGACAAGAGAGGAGAGGAGACGGGAGGACATCCTCTCCAGGTTCTCCAGTTGTTATTCTTCGTTTAAATTAAAAGTCCGCAACAAACTATAAACTCGCGCTTACTACTTGGGACTCAAGTCGTATATCTTGTCTATATCTGACCATCGGGTTTCCATCTCTCTCTCGTCTGTTTTTCTATTTGCATTTGGGGGAATATATTCGTGTACGCAGTTGGCTACTCTGACAGGTTGTTTATTCACACTAGAGTCCACTGGAGCCAACAGTGATCACTGTGGAACTCCGCGAGTCACTAATATATAATCTGATTACATTTTCCTCCCCCTCCCCTTCCCCTCATTCCGGTTAGAAAATATTAAATAATCCGTTTTTTCAGTTCACCTCCAATTTGACTTCTTACATTGAGTTTTCCTCTTAGGTCTCGTATGAAGTAACTTGTGTATAATTTTTTTGTATTTATCTCCTTCAAATTCCCTCTCTTTCTCTTACTCTCTACTGTGTGTGTGTGTGTGTGTGTGTATTAAATTGTTATTTGGATAACGTGTTTGACTCTTGATCGACATCTATTTCACTCCTGGAAGAGATCTCAGAGCTAGTAGGTCCGATCTATGGGTAATGCTATGACCTTGCACACACACACACACCCAACTCCCCGCCCACGAGAGTCAGAGTAACGACCCGAAGCGCAGCGGTACCGAAATAATTTCGGCCCTGGGCAGGATTCGAACCATGAGCTGCGGGCTACTATTGTGGCAGCTCAGTGCTCTACCAACTACGCCACCGAGTCGTGTGTGTGTGTGTGTGTGTGTGTGTGTGTGTGTGTGTGTGTGTGTGTGTGTGTGTGTGTGTGTGTGTGTGTGTGTGTGTGTGTGTGTGTGTGTGTGTGTGTGTGCGCGTGTATTTACCTAGTTGTACTTACCTATTTGTATCTTGCGGGACGAGAGCTACGCTCGTAGTGACCCGCAGTTGTATCTTTCCGCATCCAGTTCTTTCTTAAAATCATGTATAGTTCTAGCACTCACTGTTTTCTCTTTCAAATTGTTCCATGTATCTATTACTCTGCGTGTGTGCCTGCACGCGTGTCTGTGTGTGTACATCTATGTGTGTGTTTGTATGCGTGTGCGCGCACGTGTACACCATCTTTTGGCCCTGACCACATGTTTAACCTATTGTCAAACAAGGTCATATGATAAACCATTCATCCCAGTCAGCAGTTTCCAGGGGTCATCTTAAAAACAACACCCATCGTCGCTTCAACTGACTAGACAGTGTTGACGCAGGCGGGATTCGAACCACTACCTCTCTTTCTTACCCGATTCCGATGACGCCAAGTGATTTTATTCACCTCGGTGCCGTCCTCGCGCTGAGGTGGGGGAGTGGGGGGAGTGAGAGTGGGGGGAGTGAGAG
>NC_134790.1:16459651-16482151 GCF_046742065.1 Oratosquilla oratoria
GAAAGAGAGAGGGAGAAAGAGAGAGAGGGAGAAAGGTAGAAAGAAAGAGAAAGGGAGAAAGAAAGGGAGAAAGAAAGGGAGAAGGAAAGGGAGAAAGAGAAAGAGAGAGAGAAAAAGAGAAATAGAGAGAGGGAGAATGAGACAGGGAGAAAGAGAGGGAGAAAAAAAGAAAGGGAGAAAGAGAAAGAGAAAAAAGAAAGTGAGGGAGAAAGATAAAGAGAGGGAGAAGAGGGAGAAAGAAAGAGAGGGAGAAAGAAAGAGAGGGAAAAAGAAAGAGAGGGAGAAAGACAGTGAGGGAGAAAGACAGTGAGGGAGAAAGAAAGAGAGAGGGAGAAAGAAAGAGAGGGAGAAAGAGAGAGAAAGAGAGAGAAAGAGAAAGAAAGAAAGAGAGAGAGTGAGTGAGAAAGATATAAAGACAGAGCAAGAGAGAGAGAGGGAGAGAGAGAGAGGGAAAGAGAGAGAGACAGAGAGAACAAGATAGAGACAGAGAGCAAGACAGAGAGAGAGAGAGAGCAAGATAGAGAGAAAGAGGGAGAGAGAGAGAGAGAGAGCCGCTCCTCGGAGTCTGCGCTCGGCTCTTGCTCTATCTGTTTTGGTTGCAACGGGAGACCTGGTCATTACTCATCATCTTCAGGCTACGGCTTCTTTAATTAACATTTCGCCAAGTTAATCAGCATTTCAAGCACTCCCTCCTTCGGGGCGGAGGGAGGGAGGGAGGGAGGGAGGGAGGGAGGGAGGGAGGGAGGGAGGGGGTGGGGGATGATTTTAGGTCTTGCGAGGAGGAAGAGGAGGAGTGGCCACCCTGACGATATATACATATATATATATATATTATTATTTTTTGCTGTTGTTCTTGTTGTTTTTGTTGTTATTGTTCTTGTTGTTCTTCTTCGCGTTCTTCTTCTTCTTCGGGTTCTTCTTCTTCTTCTTCTTCTTCTTTTTCGCGTTCTTCTTCTTTCTTCTTCTTCGCGTTCTTCTTCTTCATGTTCTTCTTCATTTTCTTTCATTTCTTCTTAATATTTTTCTTAATCTTGTTCTTCCTCTTCCTCTTATTCTTCCTCTTCTTCTTCCTCTTCATTTCTTCTTCATCTTCATCATCATCATCTTCTTCATCATCATCATCTTCTTCATCATCATCATCTTCATCTTCATCATCTTCTTCATCTTCATCATCTTTGCCTTCTTCTTCTTCATTTTTTCTTCATTTTTTTCATTTTCTCTTTTATTTCTTCTTAATCTTCTTCTTAATCTTGTTCTTCCTCTTCCTCTTCTTCTTGCTCTTCTTTATTCATCTTCATCATCATCTTCATCTTCATCATCTTCGCATTTTTCTTCGTCTTCTTCCTCTTCATTTTCTTCTCTTTCGTCTTCTTCATAGTTTTCTTCTTCGTTTTCTTCTCCATCTTCTTCTTCTTCTTCTTCATCGTTCTCTTCTTCGTTTGGGTCTCCATCTTCTTCTTCTTCTTCTTCTTCTTCTTCATCATCGTTCTCTTCTTCATTTCCTTCTCCATCTTCTTCTTCTTCATCTTCATCATTCTCTTCATCGTTCTCTTCTTCGTTTTCTTCTCCATCTTCTTCTTCTTCTTCATCATCGTTTTCTTCATCGTTCTCTTCATCGTTCTCTTCATCGTTCTCTTCTTCGTTTTCTTCTCCATCTTCTTCTTCTTCTTCTTCATCGTTGTCTTCATCGGTCTCTTCATCGTTCTCTTCTTCGTTTTCTTCTCCATCTTCATCTTCATTGTTTTCTTCATCGTTCTCTTCATCGTTTTCTTCACCATCTTCTTCGTCTTCCTCTTCGTCTTCGTCTTCTTTTTCGTTTTCTTCTTCTTCTTCTTCTTCTTCTTCATCGTTCTCTTCATCGTTTTCTTCACCATCTTCTTCGTCTTCCTCTTCGTCTTCGTCTTCTTTTTCGTTTTCTTCTTCTTCTTCTTCTTCTTCTTCTTCATCGTTCTCTTCATCGTTTTCTTCACCATCTTCTTCGTCTTCCTCTTCGTCTTCTTCTTCGTCTTCTTCTTCGTTTTCTTCTTCTTCTTCTTCTTCTTCATCGTTCTCTTCATCGTTTTCTTCGTCTTCTTCTTCGTCTTCTTCTTCGTCTTCTTCTTTGTTCTCTGCTTCGTTTTCTTCTTCGTTTTTTTCTTCGTTTTTTTCTTCGTTTTTTTTCTTCGTTTTCTTCTTCTTCTTCTTCATCGTTTTCTTCTTCTTGTTCTTGTTCTTGTTCTTCTTCTTCATCTTTTTCTTTTTCTTCTTCACCGTTTTCTTCTTCGTTTTCTTCATCTTATTCATTTTCATCTTTTTCTTCGTCTTCTTCGTTTTCTTCTTCTTCTTCGTCGCCTTCCTCTTCGCCTTCCTCGTTTTCTAAATCTTCTTTTTCTTTATCCTCTTCACCTTTTTCATCTTCATCTTCATTTTTTTTCTTTTTCTTCTTCTTCGTCTTCTTCTCTTGGTTTCCTCGAGGATAAACAAGACACTCGGGGTTGGGCAAGTCTGCGTGGATTTCAGTATGTGGGTCGCCAACTTTTTTTTTTTTTTTTTTTTTTTTTTTTTGTATTCTCAGTAACATCCCCAATGCCACACACATTCCAACGAAGGCTATTTACTTGCCTTGAGTTTAAAACAACTTAATATGAGTGCGGGGGTGGGGGGTTAGTACACACACACCCTCAGGCTCTATCCAAGACGACTTTATTCGTTTCTATGATGACCACCCACGGTCTCAAAGGCGTTGTAGTGGCGTCATCGGAAGCGTGCTGGTCTCGCATTCGCTTAGTTGTGGGTTCGAATCCCGCACTCCTCTCATATTCCCAGCAGTGGGTATCAGATACCTGCCCTCACAGTCCCCAGAGCTCATAGAGCAAAGGTGACGACTTCGGCCGTAGGTACTCAGCGCCTCCTGGCGTAGGCTCCTCCTTTGCCCAATAGTCTCATCCTACCGTTCAGCCAGCCATAACAAAGACAACAAGTCACACATTCGGGGACATCCTTCCCATTCTTTCCAGTCCTCCTCGAAGCCAGAAGAAACTCAAGGAAGAGCGCCACTGTGGGGGAAGGGGTCGAGGGGGACCTCATCAAGTCTTTGCTTGAGTGTTTACAGACACTAAAGCAGGACCCTCCGTCTCTCCTCTCTTCAGATCCCCTCACCCGCCCGACCCAAACTTTTTTTTTTTTTTTTTTATGAAATTATATACATCTTTTTTTCTGGTTCTATCTTTTTCTATTTATGTCTTCATAGAAAAGAGGTTAGGGTGACTGATAGAATTATAGTTTGCACGTGTGTAATGGCAGGTACTTGTTCTTGAAATTATTATTATTATTATTATTATTATTATTATTATTATTTTTTTTTTTTTTTTTTTTTTTTTAGTAGATGATTTATGACTTCCCAGTGGGGTCGCGCCCCCTACTTTGGAAACCACTGGTCTCTCTCCTATTTACCGAACCCCAGCCGTCCCGGGTGGCACTCCCGTTCTGTCACCAGGTGATTTTACTCAATCCTGTGTCAACCCCACAGAGAAGAGTTGTTGGTTCTCTCGCTTGGCCCCTTTTGTCCCGGGTGCCAATTGTTCGTTTTATTAATTCTGTCGCCAGGCGATTTAATTCATTTCCGTAGACCCCCGTTGGTGAACGATAGTGTGAGCCCAACACTACTCCTCCCGTTTATTTGGTCATTAAATAATGCAGAGGTGGGCGGTCCGATTCGGAAGTCCGATTATCCGATTGTCCAATTATCCGATTAATCGGACGATCGTTTTCGAATCGGATAATTGAATCGGACTAACCACCGCCAAACGAATCGGATAGTCGAATTGGACTAACCACTGCCAAAGGAATCGGATAATCGAATCGGATTAACCACCGCCAAAGGAATCGGATATTCGAATCGGACTAACCACCGCCAAACGAATCGGATAATCGAATCGGACTAACCACCGGCAAAGGAATCGGATATTCGAATCGCACTAACCACCGCCAAACGAATTCGGACTTGACGAGCTGGCGAATTGGTAATCGTTAATCGGACTTCAATTTTTTAGAACCGCGTTCACCTCTTGATTAAATGGACAAAGAGGAGCATTACATATTAACTTTTTTATATGCGATTGTGGACTTTTGAAAGTTCACAATAAATCATTTCTATACCAACATGTTATTTCGGCTGACTCTCCTCACCACTCCTACGAAGTGGGAAGTGAGAAACCCCTGTTAAAGCAAAACACTGTCAGTTGCGGTAAGCCGTTGGTTCTTTTAGGCCGATGTTTGGGTCGCCTCCCCGCCTAGCCAGGACTGTTCGGAACCCCGCAATGGGTCCCGGGAATCGAATTCTGGCTAAGACCTGACGATTTTATCGAGGCGGCGTGAATGGGGAGGTAACTTTATATTTCTTGAAGATTTAAATGTGATTAATTATGATTCGACCTATTCGAGAACTTCCGTCGCCATTAAGAACTATACTTAATGAAACCTTAAGTCCCTGGAGAAATAATAATAATAACAATAACTATAACAATAACAACAGAAATAGCACTGTAAATAACATTAAAAATAGCAATAAAATTAATAAAAATAACAATAGAAATACCAATAAAATAACAATGACAATAACAAATAACAAAAACAGATAATAACAATGATAACATAAAGACACCATTAAAAGAAAAGATTAACTATGATTTTTTAGTTGTTATTTTTATTGCACAAAGATGGACTAACTCAAAAACCTTCTTCCTCCTTCTCCTCCTCCTCCTCCTCCTCTTCCTACTCCTCATTTTCCTCCTTCTCTTCCTCCTCCCTCCTTCTCTTCCTACTCCTCATTTTCCTCCTCCTCCCTTCCTTCTCCACCTCTTCCTCATCCTCACTCCTCCTCCTCCTCCAACAGAGCTCGACCCAGACCAAGTACCATCATGAGTGTCAACAGCACGAAGGGCGAGGTGGGAGACAAGGAAGAGCCGACCCACCTGACTCACCACGCACAGCAACACCACCAGGCGCAGCACGCGCAACACCACCAGACGCATCACCGCCACGCGCATCACCACCAGCAACAACAACAACAGCAAGAGGTGCTGAGAGCCGTCTCGCCGCATGACATGACCCAAGCAGCGGCTGCGGCGGCGGCTGCGGCAGCCTCCAGCGTGGCTTCCGAAGTGACGCTCCCAGTGGCGCTCATCCCGCAGCACGAGATGGGCACCGTCACCATCGTCACCGAGCCTTGGCATCAACCCCGAGGCGGTACGCCCCATGAACACGCCAGGTGAGTGTGGTTGGGGGAGAAGGGTGGAAAGTGATGGGGGGGTTAATGGGGGTGATGCAGGGTTAATGGAGGTTGATGGAGGGGGGTTATGGGGTTAATGGGGTGTGATGGAGGGGTGATGGAGGGTTAATGGGAGTGATGGAGGGTTAATGGGGGTGATGGAGAGTTAATGGGGGTGATGGAGAGTTAATGGGGGTGATGAAGGGTTAATGGTGGTTAGTGGGGGATGACGGAGGGTTAGTAGGGGGTGACGGAGGGTTAGTGGGGGTGACGGAGGGTTAGTGTGGGGTGACGGAGGGTTAGTGGGGGTGACGGAGGGTTAGTGGGGGGTGACGGAGGGTTAGTGGGGGGTGACGGAGGGTTAGTGGGGGTGACGGAGGGTTAGTGGGGGGTGACGGAGGATTAATGGAGGTGATGGAGAGTTAATTGTATGTATGTGTGTGTGTGTGTGTGTGTGTGTATGTGTGTGTGTGTGTGTGTGTGTGTGTGTGTGTGTGTGTGTGTGTGTGTGTGTGTGTGTGTGTGTGTGTGCACGCGCGTGCGTGCGTGCGTGTGTGTGTGCACGTGTGTGCGTGTGTGTATCTGCCAGCCTCCCGAGGACTTGAACCGTTAGTGCGCAAGGTCACATACCCAGTGAAGAGGTCACGACTTGCTGACAACGCGACCTCGTAAATAACGAGACTCGTTCGTTTCCGACAGACTACTAGTTACCAACTACCTCCGACTCCTTTTCCTCCAGTTCCCCTCCTTCGGGGTGTCCGACTCCGGTGTCTGACGGAGTTGTCACCAACGTCATCATCCGGGACGATGTGTCGTTGTCGGCACGTCCTCCTCAAGTCAAGCAGGAGGAGGAGGAACAGGAGCTGAAGCACGCTTACACCACTCACCACCACCACCACCATCTCCCACACAAGATCGAGATGGCCAAGGCCTCCTGGGTGAGTTCTTCTTCGTTTTTATTTATTTATTTATTCGTTTATTTATTTATGTTATTTATCTATTTATTTTTGCATAAGTTTCTCGCCCTCCCGTGCCACTCTTTCTGTTCTCTTTCGCTTTCTCATGTCTTCTCTCTCTCTCTTTCGTTCTCTCTCTCTCTCTCTCCCTCTCTCTTTCATCCACTCCCCCCTTTCTTTCCCTTCCTCCCCCCCCTTTCTTTGCCTCCTCCCCTCTCTTTCTCCCTTCTTTCACTCTCCCTTTCTCCCCCTCTCTCTCCTTCTCTCTCTCCCTTTCATCAACTCCCCCCTTTCTTTCCCTTCCTCCCCTCTCTTACTCTCTCTTCCTCCCCTCTTTCACTCTCCCTTTCTCCCCCCTCTCTATCCCTCTCTCCCATTCTCCCCCACCCTCTCTCCCTTTCATCCTCCCTCTCTCCATCTCTCTCTCTATTTCTCCCCCCCTCTCCTCCCTTTCATCCCCTTCCATCTCTCTCTTTTTCATTTCCCTCTCCCTGGCTCTCTTTACAACCCCCATTCCTCTCTTTAAAACCTCTTTTTCCTCTCCTTTAACAGTCTCTCTTTCAGGTGAAGGGCGAGACTTCCACGCCCACTCCCCCTCCGCCTCTGCCGCCTCCCTCGGCGACAACACACATCCCGTCAACAGTGCACGACATTGAACAGGTAAGATGGACGTTCCTGGTCTCTTTTTTTTCTGATGGGGATTTAATTGAAAATCATATTTATACGAGCCGTTTTGGGAGGGGCAATAGGCAATAATAATAAGAATGATGATAATGATAATGATAATAATGATAATGATAATAATAACAATAATAACAACAACAATGATAATAACAACAATGATAATGATAATGATAACATTAAAGTGAAAGAAAATAGAATAGAATAGATAAGTGAATAAATAATTCATAAATAGATATATACATAGATACATAGACATACATACATACATACATACTGTGTATGTATGCATACATGCATACATAGATTAATAAATAGATAAACGAATAAATAAAGTAAATCAAATAGTAAATAACTAAATAAATTGATAGGTATGATTAAACAGATAAATATCAAATAAACTAGAATGTATAGAAATAAATAAATAAATGTATTGATAAATATATGTTAATTATTTAATTACTTAAAATAAGTAAACGTAAACATGGAATAATATAAATACATCGATATCTGTTACCCATTCTTCCACAATATGGACCTCTACCCCATCACTACATTACAAAGGAGGGGAGGAGGGGGGAGTAGGAGGGGAGGAGAGGAGGGGTGTAGGAGAGGAGGAGAGGAGGAGGAGAAGAGGAGGAGAGGAGAAGTGAAGGAGGAGGGGAGGAGAGGAGGAGGGGAGGAGAGGAGGAGGAGGAGGAGGAGGAGGAGGAGGAGGAGGAGGAGGAGGAGAGGAGGAGAGGAGGAGAGGAGGAGGAGGAGGAGAGGAGGAGGAGGAGGAGGAGGGGAGGAGGAGGAGAGGAGGAGCAGGAGGAAAGGAAGAGAGGAGGAGGAGGGAAGAAGGAAAGGAGGAGGAAGAGGGGAGGAGGAGAGAAGGAGGAGAGGAGGAGGAGAGGAGGAGGAGGAGAGGAGGAGGAGGGGAGGAGGAGAGGAGGGGAGGAGGAGAGGAGGAGAGGAGGAGGAGGAGGAGGAGGAGGAGGAGGAGGAGGAGGGGAGGAGGAGGAGGAGGAGGGGAGGAGGAGAGGGAGGAGGAGGAGGAGGAGGAGGAGGAGGAGGAGGAGGAGTGGAAGAGGAAGGCAGGAGAGGAGGAGGAGGAGAGGAGGAGGAGGAGGAGAGGAGGAGAGGAGGAGTGGAAGAGGAGGGGAGGAGTGGAGGAGGAGAGAGAATATCTGACAAAGGTCAATTACGCTGACTTTACAGCCTGACACTGGCACTGATATCAAATCATATCAGCGATCAGACATTTTTTTGCGTGAGACAGGTTAAAAAACAACAACACAATTCTTAAAGTCATGAATAGTTGTCATTAGAGCAATAGTGATAGGTGTCAGTGATAGTAAGATGAAATTATCTAACCTCCACTACTATCATCAGCAATCCAATGTTACTATCACTATCTGTACTATCACAATCGACAGTAATAGTGATACTGTGGGAGTTCCCATCGTCACCATCACCAACATCATCATCATCATTATCACTAACACCATCGTCGTCATCATCATCATCATCATCATAGACACCTCCATCATTATCATCATCACCATCATCTTCTCCATCATTTCCTCTTCTCCATCTCCTCTTCCCTATTGCCCCTCCTACTCATGCTTCTCCTCCTCCTCTTCCTCCTCCTCCTCCTTCTCCTCTTCTTCTTCCTCCTCCTCCTCCGCCCCAAAATAGCCCATCCCCGAGGAGCCTACATCATTACATCAACATCCTCCCATCGCTCCACAAGTAGGTTTTA
Source organism: Oratosquilla oratoria (assembly GCF_046742065.1). NCBI lineage: Eukaryota > Metazoa > Arthropoda > Malacostraca > Stomatopoda > Squillidae > Oratosquilla > Oratosquilla oratoria. The sequence continues at coordinate 16,468,281 of NC_134790.1, forward strand.
ACCCACTCTTCCTCTCAGCCCAGTCTCCCGCAGAGTGTGGTCGTCTACGGCGAAAGCACACACACCCTAGACCCCCACGCCCACGTCCACGCCCTCGACCACGCGTCGACCAGCAGCGCTAGCACCAGCACACACGCCCACCTGACCCACCCGCCGCCCACCGAGGGTGCCACCTACGCCACACTCGAATCAGCGCCGGCCATCACCACGCTGGCCTCGATCCCGTATGCAGCCGATCCGTCCTACTATTATTATAAGCCAGAGATGTAAGTCTGTCCAACTCAAAACACGTATCTGTGCATATACTTGCATATAATCACGAGAGCAAATAAACTCACGAGATAAGGGAGAATGAAAAATCGGAAATGTCAGCAAACTCCATTGAGAAGAAAACTGTTTATGCCCAGCAGCGGTCATACAAATACTATACTCTTAAATATATGCACGTACACACACACACACACACGCACGTACACAAACACACACACGCGCGCGCGTACGCATATAAATCTATTAGCGCCAAGGCCTTCTTCGATGATTCTTGCCTCTCTCTCTCTCTCTCTCTCTCTCTCTCTCTCTCTCTCTCTCTCTCTCTCTCTCTCTCTCTCTCTCTCTCTCTCTCTCTCTCTCTCTCTATCTGTCTCTCTCTCTGTCTTTTTTTTTTTTAGTTCTTCCTTTATGCTGTCAGTCCAATTCTTCCGGTATTTCCCGGTTGTTCTGGCTCCCTCCGACCTCCATTCCAACGTCTTTCTGGATGCATCTTTTGATGTGCCCATACCATCTCAAATGATTTGTTCCACAAATTTCTTCCATTTTTTCCTATCCCTCCGTTCATTTTCGTTCACTGGCCACAGGATTCTCATTTCTATCATCCCTATCCTATTTTGAGGTCTTTGTACTTCTATTCCACATTTCTGGGTCACATTATTGGTCTTTGTATAATTGATTATGTTAGAATTTTTTTCCCCTCAGGAATTTTCTTGTCTTTGAGCAAGCCAATAAGTTTGGTATGTTGTTGTTGTAGCTGTTGTTGTAATTGTTGTTGTTGTCGTAATTGTTGTTGTTTGTTGTTGTTGTTGTTATTGTTGATGCTGTTGTTGTGGACTGTAATTTTCCGACGCTTTTATCCTCTCTGGAATGTTTTCCACACTTTTCCATTCTGTAATATCCTACTTTGTGAGAGCCCTTCTTTCAGAATAAACACACAGGCACTTGCGTGAGTCAACTTGAGGGGTTCTACTTCCACCAGAGCTTTACTTTAATCTGTGTTTATATGCATCCCATTGTCCACAAGGGGCGTCTCTCCAATCGGCCACCAATTCTTCCTCAAAGTCCTTTTGTTCCAAGATCGTTTGTATATCCAAGTCATCGGATCTATGAACTGGGCAGACAACAATGGAAACAAAACACAACCCTTCCTCGCTCCGTTGTAGCCACATCGAACCATTATGCTACTCTCTAGTGAGCTCATTCGTACTTACATGATGCACGGTCAATATGTTTCTCCTCAGCCTCTTCTTCCTTAGTATTTCATACACTGAGTGTCCTAAAACTACCAGTATGTAACGGCACACTGTCAAAGGCTTTTCGTAGGTCCAAAAAGGCAAAGTACAAGGATATGTTCTATTCCCATATTCCACAGAGTCGGTCTCCAAAGACCCTTCGTCTTCAAAGACAGACGTGTCTGTTACAGACGCCAGACACGATCGTGCCTGTAGTCTACGTATCTTGGCATCCACTTTTGAACGCAGACGCTTTGGGACGAATGTTGGTAATTACAGACAGTAAATGCGTTATCACACTGGGCAAAATTTCCTCCGACAGTTGGAGGAGATTTGAATTCCGCAGCTTTCGGGAAGGAATATGCTGGAGGTAGATAATATTCCTCCAGAATATTGAATGATATTCTATGTAATATTGTTGAGGAAACAAAATATTTTGCCTCGGTGATTTTACGGTGGCAAAAGTACTGAAGGTGAACAGTTACGCCGATTAGTTGGAGGTTGGAGGAAAATAGCTCTCAGTGTGATAACTCTTTAGGACACAGAAAGAGAGACGCTGTGTGTGGATGTAAACACCAACCCAGTCCTTGTCGTCTACCTTGAGAATCCTTAAAAATATTTTTTTTTTCTTTAATTTCTATTAACTACTGGTCTCGTCGTAACAGTAGGCGACGTCCATATCTCAGACGTGATGGTATCCACCTTGGATTACACGTTCACGTGGCGGCACACTAAGCATTTCTCGCTAGCATGCTATTCGTTTTTGCTACTTCGTTTGGGTAGAAACGATTTCGGTTACGATCTTTTTTCTTTTTCAAGTTTCCAAATGTCAAATTACTCTTGCGTCATACAGTGAGAAGCTGAAAGACGAAATAAAAGAAGTTGAACCTAGAATACGAATATTAGATACGTTGTTGAATTCTAGAGTTAGGGAAATCTAGAATACTCTAAATGAGGTTAGTCTTCTAGTTTTTCAAAATCACAACATTTAACTAAAATCCTGAACGTGTGACGAGGGTTTAAGGACCTGGCGTCGCAAAAGCACGTGAATTAATCCCCATTGAAAGGATTAACTTGTCACATTATATAAACAGCAACGCATAACTCTACAGAATCTCTCACACTCAGTATTCCCACATTTATACATAACAAAGTACGTTGTCAGTTATTATGTAGGTAGTGAGGGATCCTTCGATATTAGAATGTCCTGTTGTAGTGTGGGGCCCATGACGTGAACAGAATCCATGGAGACCCGGGTTCGACCCCTGGCATTGGTCAGTACTCAAGGCGCAGTATACCAGTGTTGCATTTTTAGTGTTGGCACCCAGAGAGTAGGATCTAGGGAATGAGGGAGGGAAGGAGGTAAGGAAGGATTCTAAGTGGGATTATTTTTTATATTATCTTACCTTATATTACTCTATATTATCTTATCTAATCCCATTTAACTTATTTGTTAATTTATTTTTCATTCGATCTTGCCATGCTCTCTTATAATTGTAACTCAATGTGTGTATTAAGATCTGAAAATGAAAACACATGCCCAATACACAAATCGCTCATAACCAAGTAGGAGAGAGAGAGAGAGAGAGAGAGAGAGAGAGAGAGAGAGAGAGAGAGAGAGAGAAAAGAGAAAGAGAGGGGCAAGGGAGAGAGGGAGGGAGGGAGGGAGGGAGGGAGGGAGAGAGAGAGAGAGAGAGAGAGAGAGAGAGAGAGAGAGAGAGAGAGAGAGAGAGAGAGAGAGAGAGAGAGAGAGAGAGAGAGGAGGGAAAGAGGGAGGGAGAGAGAGAGGAGGGAAAGAGGGAGGGAGAGAGGAGGGAGAGAGGGAGAAAGAGAGAGAGGAAGAGAGAGAGGGACGGAGAGAGGGAGGTAGAAAGGCAGAGAGGGAGAGATATAGAGATAGAGAGTGAGGTAAGAGAGATAGAGAGAAACAGAGAAAGAGAAATAGAGAGAGCAAGAGGAAAAGTGAGAGAAAGAGAGAGATAGAGGGAGAGAGAGAGAAAAAAGAGAGAGAAAGGGGGAGAGAAAGAGAGAGAGGGAGAGAGAGAGAGGAAGAAAGAGGAGGAGGGAGAGAGGGAGAGAAAGAGGGAGGGAGAGAGGGAGAGAGGGAGGGTGAGAAAGAGGGAGAGATAGAAAGAGAAAGAGAAAGAGAGAGAGAGAGGAGAGAGAGAGAGGAAAGAGAGAGAGAGAGAGAGAGAGAGAGAGAGAGAGAGAGAGAGAGAGAGAGAGAGAGAGAGAGAGAGAGAGAGAGAGAGAGAGAGAGAGAGAGAGAGAGAGAGAGAGAGAGAGAGAGAGAGAGAGAGAGAGAGAGAGAGAGAGAGAGAGAGAGAGAGAGAGAGAGAGAGAGAGAAGAGAGAGGCAAGAGAGATAGAGAGAAAAGTAGAGAAATAGAAATAGAGAAAGAGAAAAGAGAGAGAGAGAGAGAGGAAAGCAGAGAGAAATTCAATCCCTGTAAAAAGGGGCTTAAGCAAAGCTTACCCCTTTCCTTATTATGTGGTGGGGAAGGGGGTAGGGCTTTAATGTCTTATTCCTTGCGTTTGTCTTACATATATCAAGACCAATACCTACACACGGGGGCGCTTAGCTATAGCCGAAGCCTTAGCCATTAAGAACGGCACCATTAAGGGCTACCACTGAGCAAGAAGTTAGGAAGGGGAATTTAGCGAATAAAAATGTCCCTTTATATTTGTCCTGTTTATTCACATACTTTATTTGACCTATTAATCTATTCATTATCTATTAATATATACATATATATATATATATATATATATATATATATATATATATGTATATATATATATATATATATACATATTCATTTGTACACATAGTTTCTGTTGATTTATTTTTAAGTTAATATTAGATAAATAATAATTTGATTACTTATGCATTTATTTGTTTATCTACACACTTATTTTTATCTATAAATCTATATCATTAGCTATCAATTTATATATTTGTGTACTTATTTTGTTTATTTTCACGTTATCGTTTATCTGTTCTTTATCTATACATTTGTATATTTCTGTTTGTGTTGTCATCTATTTGTATATTTTTGTTTATGTTGTTATATATTTGTATATATTTGTTATTTATTTGCATATTTTTGTTATATGTATATTTTTGTTGTTATTTATTGGTACATTTCTATAATGTCATTTATTTGTATATTTTTGTTTGTGCTGTCATATATTTGTATATTTTTATGTTGTCATTTATTTGTAAATTTTGTTTATGTTCTTATATTATCTGTATATTTTCGCTTATATTATTATAGGTACGTCAAACACGAGACGAGTCGTATGGGAAGTTACGACCTCGTCCAGCCCTCGTACCTGAGCGCCGCTCCAGTCCACAGCCACAGCACGACCCACCCCCACAGCAGCCACCTCCAGAAGACGGAGCAGACGATGTGGACCGCAGCAGATTACGGTCAACTGCCCACGGTAGGCCTCCCTGTGTACGTACGTACATGTACACACAAACGCACACACACGTACACAAACGCGTACACACACACGTGTACATACACACATACGTACACATACACACACGTATACACACACATACACACGTACGCACACACGTGCACATAAACACGCGTACACACACAAACACGTACACACACAAACACGTACACACACACAAACACCTACACACACATACACACGCGTACATGCAACCTCATGCACATTATATATTCAAATCAGGTTAGTCCTAGAATTAGCAAAGATTGTATATTGTCAGTGTATCACTGTTAACGCAATCAGCCGATTAGTATTATTATTAATATTACCATTTGTATCATTGTTATTATCACTGTTATCATTATTATTTGTATCATTAGTAGTATAATCATCATCACTATTATCATCATCATTACCATTATTATTATTATATTATACACATACAAACACACACACACACACACACACACACACACACACACACACACACACACACACACACACACACACACACACACACACACACACACACACACACACACACACACACACACACACACACACACACACACACACACACACACACATAAAGTGCTCTCTCATCCCTCCTCCTCCCACGCCCATCACAGGACATGCTGGAGCGAAGTTCGTCCTACGCCCACCACTCCTACATGACGACGCCCACGCCCGCCTGGTCCAACGCCGCCTACGATTCGGTCCTGCATACCTCTACGGGAGAAACGTATCGCAGAATTGAACCAGGTAAGCGTCTACATATATATATATATATATATATATATATATATATATATATATATATATATATATATATATATATATATTGTTGAGACATTCTGACAAGTTGAAGTGGGTGGGAAAAAGCTTGTAGCGAAACCAGTCAAGAATAATACTCGGAATAAGACTCCAGTCTTATTCATCTCCATGGCAACCCACCTACATACTACAGCGCAACATCTTTGTGTGACACACTATATTATCGAAATTAAGCGAGACTTTTTTTTCCTAACCCAAGGTATTACCAAGCAAAGATAAAACGAAACGTCGCAATTCAGTGTAACCATAGATGTATAGGCTTCCGTTTTAACAGACAGGTAATATATATATATATATATATATATATATATATATATATATATATATATATATATATATATATATATGACAAGGGAAGATGGATCAACAGGCAAATGATAAACGCATAAATAAATCAAAATTAAAACAAACACGGACAAATAGACCAAAGAGACATCAATGACATCACAAGTCTCAAAAAAAAAAAAATAAATAAACAATAAAAATCCTCCAAGCATCACCCCCGCCCCCCTCATCCCCTCTACCCTTCCCCACTTCCCCCCGGCTGGGGAACAAAGTCCTCCCCCAGAGCACAGCACCAGCCCTTCAGAATCAACACCCAGCCCCCTAGGTCCCCCTTCAGACCCCGTCAGCACCCATCAAGGTGCTCCTCCAAACCCCACCACCTCCCCCTCCATCCTGACGAAGTCTGAGGAGGTGCAAAGGTCCAGGAGGGCGTGATAACCCCTTCGGCGTAAATTAATTTACGTTTAGCCCTCGGCGCCTGCGCTCTGTCAAGACTTCATCGTCTCCGCCTTCAGGTGCCCGGCAACGCCCGCGGTACTTAAGGCCGAGTTATGGACCCCGGCTGGACTTCGTCGCCACCGCCGACGCCGTCGCCGTCGGCCGTCGTCGCGTCGTCAGGTCGGCTTGGGTCGATGGGGGACGGGGGAGAGAAGGAGAGGGAAGGGTAGAGAGAGAGAGAAGGGGGAGGGAAAAGGTAGAGAAAGGGAAAAGGGAAGGGGTAGGGGGAAAGGTAGGGAAAGGGATAGGGAAATGGGCGGGGAAGGGGGAAGGAGAAGGGGTAGGGAAAGGGGTAAGGGAAGGGGAAAAAGAAGGGGAATGGGGATGGACAGGGAAAGGGGAAAGGGAAAGGGGTGGGAGAAGGGAAGAAGGGGCAGAGAAAGGGGTAAAGAAAGGGGAAGGAGAAGGGGAATAGGCAGGGAAAGGTGAAGGGAAAGGGAAAGGGGAAAAGGGTAAGGAAAGGGGTGACGATGTGCCTTCCGAATATGTTGTTGATCTTACAGTCGCCACAGCCACTAATTGGTGACTGTCACTTGCCCAGGCTGTCTTAGCATCAACGGCGTCGACAGCATCTCAGCGCCTCCTGGGGTGTTTCCTCTTCTTAAGCTGGTGTGATGACAGATGGTGATGAACTCCACCTGTGGTACTGTGACGTATGGTGCTATTTTGACGGTGATAACGATGATAATAATAAAAAAAATGGTGCAAGTAGTTATGGTGCTAGTAACTAGGACAATGGTGCAAGTAGATATGGTGCTAGTAACTAGGACAATGGTGCAAGTAGATATGGTGCTAGTAACTAGGTCAATGGTGCAAATGGTGTGAGAAATAATGTTTCGACACGCTTGGTAGTGCAAATCACCACAACCGAGAAATTATGAAGCGACTGAAAAATTAAATGAAACTTCAGAATCCCAGGCCAATGATACGGCAACATCGGCGATGCCAATCTACGCCAGGTTATAGAAAACGGTTTGTGGTACCACATATATCATTAGTGTGTGCACGTGTGTGTGTAGGCTCACCATGGTCTTGGATCACGTATTGGACTCGTGATCGACAGCTATTTTCCTTCCCGGAAGCGAGCTCAGAGCTCATATATGACCGATCTATGGGTTACGTACACACACACCCAACTCACCGTCCACGAGAGTTGGAGTAACGACTCGCAGCACAGCGATACTGAAATTATTTCAGCCCTGGGCGGGATTCAAACCCGGACCGCCGTAGCAGCAGGCGGGAACTCTACCAACTATGCAATCGAGTCGTGTGTGTGTGTGTGTGTGTGTGTGTGTGTGTGTGTGTGTGTGTGTGTGTGTGTGTGTGTGTGTGTGTGTGTGTGTGTGTGTGTGTGTGTGTGTGTGCGTGTGTGTTTGTGTTTATGGTGAAAGTGAGGCACCGTTGGTGATACTTCTCGTGGTGGTAGCATTCATGGTTTAAGATATGGTGATTTGGTGATATTTTGATCCCTTTACATACTAGGTGATATTTTTTCCTTTTAATTCATCTTCTGGGGCAATAACCTTATGTCAATGGATCATCTATCATTTCATTAATCATCTTAACTATCATCTTTACTAAATACATGTATACTTATATAAATACACACATATATGCATATACATACACATAGTACACACACACACACACACATATATATATATATATATATATATATATATATACATGCATACACACATACATATTGCAAAGAGGTGCCTAAAGACTGGAGTTGGAAAGGTAGGAAAGAATGGCCGTTTTCTGTCGAGGCGGGAGAGTCCATCCCAGACACCCGCCACCCACTTAACACCAGACACTTCACAGACCGTTTTTATGGGCAGTTATCACCACCACTATCGTCCCCCACTATCACCATCACCGCCGTTGATCGTCATCGGCTTCGTCGGCTACGTGGTGATCACTATCACCATAAGCTTCATGAGTTATCTATCACCAGCTGGTTAAAATGTAGCACCATTTATCACCACCGACACGATAAAAGTGATAACAAGTATCTCTTCTTGGTCTGATTAACATATTTCTTAACGGGGCATTTACACGACCAAACGGTTTGTCAAACCTGGTTTGTCAAACACGTGTTTGAAGTTGTTTGACCGTGTGAATGGGGTATTTGGTTGTCAAATATGTTTGCCAAACGTGTTTGACAACCAAATACCTCCATTCACACGGTCAAACATCACTTCAAACACATGTTTGACAAACCGTTTGACAGCATAAGTGGCCCCTAATGGCTTCAGATCTCTTTGGGAAGCTTCGATGACGTCACAACGTCGTGTGATTATGAATCATGCGACATGACGTCATACTTGGCACCACAAATATAATTTTGATTTTTAACTTTTTGGAGATGAGCTAGCGATACCTATATGCAAATATGTCTACACACACACACACACACACACACACACACACACACACACACACACACAAACACACACACACACACACACACACACACACACACACACACACACACACACACACACACACACACACTACCACTGTCCTGCAGCAGCATCATAATATTTATGTCTTATTTATTATTAAGTTATCAGAGGTATATTGTGGACCTGAAGTACTATAATAACAGAGGTATGATGTGGTATATTATATCGACGAAGGAGTATACCAAAGACACATATGACTCGCTCATGGTAATCTGGCAGTATGGCCACGCCCACTGTGATCATACCTCGCTTCTGATTGGTCAAGGTAAAACCAATCTTAATAAAAAAAAAAAAAATCATAACACAAGGTGGGCACGGCCTAGGGTGCCACAGACCGTGCCACGGACCGTGCCTAAAGTGGCACCGTGGCACGAGGGTGCTTCAATACGGTGGTATCGTGGTGCCATCATGAAGCTGGGACCGACCACAGGCGCGGGGTGCAGGGTAGGATGTTCTCTGTAACCCAACATTAAGGCTGACGTGGGAACTAACATGGAGACGTGTGTGTGTACGTGTACGTGTGTGCGTGTGTCTGTGTGTACGTGTGTATGTACGTTCGTGTGTATGTACGTTCGTGTGTGTGTGTGTGTGTGTGTGTGTGTGTGTGTGTGTGTGTGTGTGTGTGTGTGTGTGTGTGTGTGTGTGTGTGTGTGTGTGTGTGTGTGTGTGTGTGTGTGTGTGTGTGTGTGTGTGTGTGTGTGTGTGTGTGTGTTTGCGAGTGTGTGTGTGTGTGTGTGTGTGTGTGTGTGTGTGTGTGTGTGTGTGTGTGTGTGTGTGTGTGTGTGTGTGTGTGTGTGTGTGTGTGCGCGTGAGTATGCGTGTGTATATGTGTATTAACCTAATTGTAATAAATAAAAAAACAATGATCAACACAAATGAATATAGATAAATAAACAAAAAAACAAGTAAGTAAACAAATAACTGAACAAATAAATGAAATAAATAAACCCCTACATTAATCATTATGGACCCTGGGCGCCACTTCCCCCCCCCCCTCCCTCCCTCCCTCCTCCCTGGCGCCAGACGATTCTGCCCGTCTCCACGCGACACCTCTCCCTCCCCCGTCTTCCCTTGCGTACTCGGTGCTCCTTTTCCTTTACGCTGGATGCCTCCAGGCGATTTTATTCATCTGTAATGGGTCGGAGATGAGATGAGGAGCCTACGCCAGGAGGCGCTGATAAACTGCGGCTGCCGAAGCCGTCGCCCTTGCTCTATGTACCAGAAGTGTTGTGTCACTGCTGGGGATTGAAGAAGAGTGCGGTAGGACTCGCGAAGGGACAGGAATGGAGATGGAATTAGGGTGAGGAGGAGGACGAGGAGGAGGACGAGGAGGAGGAGGAGGAGGAGGACGAGGAAGAGGAGGAGGAGGACGATAGGAGGAGGAGGAAGAGGGCATGGAGGAGGACGAGGAAGATGAGGAAGAGGAGGAGGACGAGGAGGAGGACGAGGAGGAGGACGAGGAGGAGGACGAGGAGGAGGAGGAAAACACCAATCTAATGTGGTGATGTATGTATTATGCTAATATCCTTTAGATATTCATAAAATTGTATTGCCTGCATTAGTACCAAGACCAAAGAAAAGGTGGATAATGGGGGAGGTGAACGAAGTCATAAGGAATCTTGTAAGGATGTCGAAGAAGAAAAAATGTGCTCGGAAGACAGAGTGGGCAGGTCTTGATTATGAGAATGTTCGGCAACCCTTATAGTCAGACGGAACAAATTTCTTTTCTTTAAGTTTAATGAAAATGTGCAGTCTGAGCCGCAGTACATAAAAAAAATAAGTTCATATTAGGAAAGAAATTTCTACAAATTATAATGATTGATGGCTACAGATCTTTTCGGAGCTGAACGAGTATATGTACATAATTTTGCCTGGAATGTTTTACAAATTTACTGTATATGACATCTTCGTTTTGAAGGAATGATTATTTTGCAAGAGGCTTCTGGAGCCACAGAAGTGACCTGAAATAGCTTCAGGTCGCCGACCACTGGACAAAGGTCAATTGACTTATTCGGTGAAGGATGAACCAAGGACAAACAGGTCCTTCTTCTGGAGAAGAAATTTCTATTTTTCTTTTTTTCAATTTCACTCGTGGGTCTTAAGCAAAAAAAAAGTCTAAAAAGGGTTGATTGCGATATCAATTGCGGGAAATGAGGATTTCTCTCTCTTATGTACTGCTGTTTCCACCTTTGCCTTCCTCTTCTTTTCTCTCTCTCTCTTTATCTCCTCTCTTTCCACATATTTTCATTCCCTATCCTCCTCTTCTATATCTTACTCTCCTCCCTTAATCTCCGCTCAAGGAAGAATGTTGGTTACTGTCTACTTCTACTCTCCCTCCGTTCATCTACTCCATCTCTCCTTTACCACTTCCATACCTCAACTCCTCGATGACTCCACCTCTTCGGGGCGATAATGCCCCCAAGGACAGAAACGCTGGTGAAGGACGAGAACCCCTCCCTCCTCTCCACTGGTTTCATCTTTATCATTCATCTCCTCCTCCTCCTCCTCCACCTCCTCCTTCTCCTCCTCCTACTCCTCCTCCTCACTCCCAATTCGGCCAGCAGACCAAAACAAAACAAATAGACTTAGTTTGATGAACAACTTCATCGTATAATGATGTATTTGTTGAACATCATTAGTCTTCTTGTTTGCTTGTTTGTGCCTTTGCTTGTGACTGTATGTGTGTGTGCGTGCATGTGCGTGAACCTGTGTGTGTGTGTGTGTGTGTGTGTGTGTGTGTGTGTGTGTGTGTGTGTGTGTGTGTGTGTGTGTGTGTGTGTGTGTGTGTGTGTGTGTGTGTGTGTGTGTGTGAACTTATACGTGTACAAGTGGGCTGAAAGTCATTTGCATACGCACACACAAGCAAAAATGTCTCTGAGAGGCGCATCAATGCTGGCATTGATGATGTCGGGCTAGCGCGCGAGCCAACCCAAAATTCCTCCATATCTAACGCCTTCTAGACGCTTACAAGCAAAAGCACGAATATACCTAGTTATTCGCAAGTGCGACAATGGTCCCTCTTCAGACCCCTTAGGTAAACTGGTAACCTCAATTTTTTATTTATTTATTTATTTATTTATTTCCATTATGTTCTTCCCCCTCCTCCAGGAGACCCCGGCAGCGCCCTTAGTCAGACCCCTTGGGTAAACTAGGAACCTCAATTTTTTTTCCTTCGTCTCACCACCTACGTTCGTCCTCCTCCTTCAGGAGACCCCAACAGCGCCCTTCGTCAGACCCCTTGGGTAAACAACCCCAATTTTTTTTTTTTTTTTTTTTTTAACTCTTCGTCTCACCACTTACGTTCTTCTTCCTTCTTCAGGAGACCCCGACAGCGCCGTCGACCGCGAGTGCGTCAACTGCGGCTCGGTGACGACTCCCCTCTGGCGCCGGGACTCTGGCGGACACTATCTCTGCAACGCCTGCGGACTCTACAGCCGCACCAACGGCATCAACAGACCGCCGATCCGCAGTCAACGAAGCCGCGCCGTCAGCCCCGTAAGTACGATCGTCAGCAACATTCAGAACCCATCAATAACAACTGTGGTGTCACACTAGGCTAGCATGCTACTTGCTTTCGCTACTTCGTTTGTGTAGAAACGACTTCGGTTACATTATTCTAGACTTCTGTAAGAACGTCTCAACAATGTGTCTAACATTCGTATTCTAGGTTTAACTTTTCTTAGTTCGTCCTTGAGCTTCTCACTGTAATATGACGCAAGATTAATTTGACATTTGGAAATTCGAAAAACAAAAGATCGTAACCGAAGTCGTTGCTACTCAAACGTAGTAGCAAAAGCAAATAGCAAAAGCAAGTAGCATGCTAGCGAGAAATGCCTAGTGTGCCGCCACATTTATACTACTATAAGAGAGAGTGACATTTTGTTGTGTTTGGACTTTGAACAAGCTTTTTGATACTGCCTCATATGAGAAACTCAACTAACATTACACGGAATAAGACGTAACTAATGAAGCTAGGTTAGTAATTAACCGTGACAAGTGCGTTTTAGTGAATAGTAAAACGGCTAATTGGGTGAAAAAATAAACAACTTTATTCATTTTAGGTTAATTTCCTTTACTGAGATCTCCAACCCAACCTTATCGGTGGGCTCATCCTGCCCCAAATAAAACAAAATAAATCGAATAATTATAATCAAATAATAAATGAATAAATCATTGAATGATTAATGTAATAAATACACAAATAGATAAATAGATAAACAAATAAATAAACAGATAAATACATACAAAATGTACATAAATAGATAAATAAACATATAAATCAATCAATCAATCAATAAAATCAATGATTTATGAATAAATGACTAAATGAATAAATAAATAACAACTAATTAGATTAGATAAATAAAAGTGAAGATAAACTGACTGACTTGCTCTTCCTCGCTTTAAGATAGTGTTAGGTTAGATTAGGCTAGATTAGGTTAGGTTAGGTTAGATTATGGGAGATGGTTAAAGAAATTTGCATAAAAATAAAAGATGGAGGATTCGTAAAAATATAACACATATCAGCATCTTTTTTTGTGTGCTAAAAACAATTAAAGTTCACTTTAAAAAAAATACTGAACGACTCCAGATAGTATTGGTTTTGAAGAATTCTCCACAAAATTGATTTACACACACACAAACACACACATACGTACATACACGTGATCTGAGACTGTGGTGAGTCACATACATACATACATACATACATACATACACACGTAATCCACGCACACATTTATATACAATCCTATGCACTCATGCATATCCAAAGCCGTGAATAAACAGCATGAAAATGAAGTACAAATAAACATTCC
>NC_134790.1:16487151-16494651 GCF_046742065.1 Oratosquilla oratoria
GAGGAGGAGGAGGAGGAAGAGGAGGTGGATGAGAAGGAGAGGTGAAGGAGGAGGAGAAGGTTGAGAGGAGTAGGTGCAAGAGGAAGAGGAGAAGAGGTGAAGGAGGAATAAAGGAGGAGGAGGCGGAGGCGGAGGATGAGAAGGAGAGGAGAAGGAGGAAGAGAAGGTTGAGAGGAGTAGGAGCAAGAGAAAGAGGAGAAGAGGTGAAGGAGGAATAAAGGAGGAGGAGGAGGAGGCAGAGGAGGAGAAAAGGAGAAGAAAGAGATGAGTAGGAGAGGAGGAGGAGGAGGAGGCGGAGGAGGAGAAAAGGAGAAGAAAGAGATGAGGAGTAGGAGAGGGGGGGGAGGAGGAGGCGGAGGAGGAGAAAAGGAGAAGAAAGAGATGAGGAGTAGGAGAGGAGGAGGAAGAGGAGGAGGATGGGGAGGGGAGGAAGGGAGAAGAAGGAGAAGAGGAGTAGGAGTAGGAGAGGAGGAGGAATTGGAGGAGGAGGAGGAGGAGGAGGAGGAGAAAAGGAGAAGAAAGAGATGTGGAGTAGGAGAGGAGGAGGAAGAAGAGAAGGATGGGGAGGGGTAGGAAGGGAAAAGAAGGAGAGGAGAAGGAGTAGGAGAGGAGGAGGAATTGGTGGAGGAGGAGGAGGAGGAGGAAGGGGGGGTGGAAGAAGGATAGCAACAGAAGAAAACCTCTAAAGAACGTCCGAGGGTCCGTGGGTCGGTTGACCCTTTTTCGTGAAAGAGAATAAACGGGTCAAATCAGGTCAGTGTGTTGCCGTGTTGAGAGTAAAAAAAAAAAAAAAAAAAAAAAAAGAATTACCATATTGAGAGTTCCATACCCCAATTCCCATACATCCGCATCCATCCACGCCTAAGTCTCTTTCGTTCATCCAGACGGTTTGAGTCATCCAAGTGGGTACCCCGTGTTAGTTAAACTCATCTCGATTAGCCGCGGGGGTTCAAGTTGTCTTTGGGGGTTTAGAGTTATCTCGATGAGATTGGTTAAGTTTGTGTAGTCATGAAGGATGTGTCGTTTTGATGTGGTTCTGGGTAGCTGGCCGCCATAGTGGCATTTACGCGCCACGCCTTATTTGCCCTTTGCTATTTTTCTTGTAAATTTAACTCCGCTTTTCGTCTCTCTGCTTTTGGTTTGAGTAGAATCCACACTGGCAGACAGAAAGAACGTTTACATTGCCACTGTCCTTCAGGAAAAAAAAAAGAATAAATAAATAGAAGATAAAGATGGCGCTGTAGGTTAGGATTCTTCATGCGCGTAACTACCGATACGTGCGTCAGAAAAAAAAAGTCCACTGCAGGACCATCGGTCGTTCTCTTGTGGGATGATACAGCCTCTGTAACAAGTGGCGAATGACCTTTTTAACTTCATGACGTGGCTGTTCGGTCGTCTTTGATTAACAAGTAATACAGTGGGTGGGGATGCGTGGCCAGCTGCAGTTAGGAGACAAAAAAAAAAGAAAAAAAAAAAAAAATCTTTCGTTCTTCTCTCGAGATCCAGAGATCTTTTTCTTGTAAAAGAAAGGAAGAAGGCGAGGAACGTTTTGTACCAATGGTTTAATTTATCCTTTCTATGAAGGCCTTCCCCTTGACTTTGCTTTTGGGGTTCCTGGAATGACGCCCGCGCGCACACACACCGCACACACACACACACACACACACACACACACACACACTCACACACACACACACACGCACACACACACACGGTTTACTGTAGTGGCTAGCGTCCTGGCCCACCATGCTTGAGCCCTTGAGGTCGCGTCACGCTCTCGTCGCTAAAAGCTTTTGTTAAGAATACATAAGAATGCAAACCGTTACTGTCCCGCTTAAGCAAGGTGTGTGTGTGTGTGTATGTGTGTGTGTGTGTGTGTGTGTGTGTGTGTGTGTGTGTGTGTGTGTGTGTGTGTGTGTGTGTGTGTGTGTGTGTGTGTGTAACGTCAAAGCATTACCTATAGATCGACCCATACAAGCTATGAGCTCTCATCTGTTGGGTAATAGCTATCAATCACGAGTCCATCACGTGATCAAAGACCATGATGAATTACACACATACGCGGGCGCGCGCGCGCACACACACACATACACACACACACACACACACACACACACACACACACACACACACACACACACACACACACGCACACACACACACACAGGCGTACACACTCAGAGGCATACAATGCATGCATACATTACTTTTTCTATGACTTTAAATTTAATTTTAGACACAGGGTCCTCCGAGGAAGAAGGACCTATCGCCCGCCTCAAAACAACAACACGACTGTTGGTGACGTCACGAGGTCGGGACTTGCAGATTTGTGCACCGCGTTGCCTGGAGACATTACAGAAATACCAGACTGTCGTAGAACATAAATAGACGTAAATCAGCACCCCGAGGAGATTAATGCTTTATGTTTTTCTGTTCGTGAGCCAGTACTTATACCGGGAGAATGTACATAAATAAGATTTTTTTTTTCGTTAACCGAGTGTAGAAGATCGTGGTATTATGTTGCGGTAAGGCGAAAGGTAAACAGACACATTGTCGTGTGTGTAGTACAGTCGGCGCCACATATAAAGGGGTCTATATGTTTACATCGAAGATCAGCAGTACAGACAAGTCTACAAGGCCTCAGAAAAAGTCTATTCTGTCTTAAATATAAAATGTAAACAATGACATACAGTCTGCAGTTCTGTGGAAGAGAGTGGCCCTTGTACATGGAGCCGACTGTACACACACGTGCTTCTTTTAGTCTTCGACGCAATGAAATACACTGCAGGTCCGAACAAACAGCGAAATCTTCTTCGCCATTTCCTTAATTTGGATTGCACGCACCTCCGCAACAGCGGAAGCATTTGTTCTTTTTATTCTTTTATTCTGGAAGCTCGCTGGCTGGGCGGTTTAGAGCGTCGTCACTTGCAGCGAAGGTCGAGGGGATAGCGGTTCGAATCCTGCCACCGGAGAAGTTGAACCAAGGGCATGGCTCATTAAATTCCACGCTACAAAGTCCTCTGCGAGGGGCACCGTCCTAGCCTTCCGAGAGGGGGGGGGGGGAGTTTGTGACGTTAAACCATATCATTCTGGCTAACGCTGGGCTATTTCATCATTTATTTCCGTAACAGCCCTTCCTTAGTGAGGGGGTTCCATGTTCCAGGCCCCAGTACAAAAGAATTTCCAGAGTGTCACAGGTCTGGAAAGGTGAGAAGGAGAGTGGGAAGGCTGGACACCTGGAAACCATAAGGTGACCATGCATAGCCTACGGCAGGAGTCGCTTAGTACCTACGGCCGAAGCCGATACCTTTGCCCCATTATGCGCTTTAGGGACTACTGCCGGGGTAGGCCACAGTCACTACTGGGAATCGGAGGGGAGTGCGGGATTCGAACTCACAACTAGGCGAGTGCGAGACCAGCACGCTTACGATTACGCCACTGGGAGTTGAAGGAAAGGGAATAGAGGGGAAAGGAAGGAAAGAGATGGGATGGGAAGGGAAGAGAAATGAAGGGGAGAGAAGGAGAGTGAAGGAAAGGTAAGGAGAGGGGAGTAGAAGGAAAGAGGGGGAGGGAGAAGGAAGGAGAGAGAAGGAGAGAGAAGGAGAGGGAAGGAGTGGGAAGGACAGGGAAGGGAAGGAGAGAGAAGGAGGTGGAAGGAGAGGAAAGGGGAGGGAAATGTAAGGGAGAGAAGGAAATAAAGACGACAGGAGCAAAGACGAGGCTGGAAGGGAGGAGAGAAGAGGAGAGGGGATGTGGAGGGGAGTGGAGGGGAGGGGAGGGGAGGGGAGGGGAGAGCAGAAGAAGAATGCGAGTGGATGGAAGAGAAGGCGAGATGATTTAAAAGAAAGGAGAAAACGGGGGAGTGGGAGGTGGGGTAAGGAGGGGTGGGAAGGGGTGGGGAGGTGGGATGTTGGGTAAGGAGGGGTAGGAAGGGGTGGGGAGGTGATGGAAGGTGAGGGGAGGGGAGAGAGGGGAAGGGCAGAGTAGGTACGTGTATTTGTATTTCGTCGCCGATAAGGTACAGTCCACTCCATATGGGGAGCGAGAAGAGGGGAAAGGAGGGAGAGGAAGAGTGAAAGGAGGAGAGAAGAGGGGAGGGGAGGGGAGGGGAGGGGAGGGGAGGGGAGGGAGGGGAAGTGAGGGGAAAGGAAAGGAAAGGAGTCATGTGGTGCCATGCGGTTCTATCCACATGCAAGAGCCACATTCTTCCTGCGATGGAGAACAACGTAATCTTATCTCAGTTATCATCTTTAAAACCGAATTTGGATCCAAGAAACGCAAAACCCATTTTGTTCGAGTGATCAGTAGCCCACAGGAAAGAGATGTTAAGCGGGTCTGAGGTGTTCAACTTGGAATGGAGGAGGAGGAGGAGGAGGAGGAAGAGGAGGAGGAATAGGAGGAGAAGGGGAGGGTAGGAGGATGAGGGGAAGGGGAGGAGGAGTAGGGGAGGAGGAAGTGGAGGAGGAAGGGAGAAGGAAGAGGAGGAGGGGAGGAGGAAGAGGAGGAGGGTAGAAGGAAGTGGAGGAGGGGAAGAGGAAGTGGAGGAGGGGGAGGAGGAGTAGGAGGGGGAGAAGGAGGAGGGGGAGGAAGAGGAGGAGGGGGAGGAAGAGGGGGAGGGGGAGGAAGAGGAGGAGATGGAGGAGGAGGGGAGGAGGAAGAGGAGGGGAGGAGGAAGTGGAGGAGGGGGAGGAGGAGGAGGAGGGGGAGGAGGAGGAGGAGGGGGAGGAAGAGGAGGAGGAGATGGAAGAGGAGGAGGAGGAGATGGAGGAGGAGAAGGTGAGGAGGAGGAGGTGAGGGGGAGAAAGTGGAGGAGGAGGTGGGCGTGGCAGGGGGGCGTGGTCACAACACTCGAGGGACTAGTAATTGGAAGAGCGCTGCTAATTAGACCCCAAGTCACTGGTGATCCTGTCTTGCGGTCAGAGGTGGAGGAAGGGAGGGAGGGTAAGGGGAGGCGGAGAGGAGTGGAGTGGGTTGAGGAGTATTGGAGGAGAGGAAAAGGGAAGTGAGTGGAGGGAAATGAAAAATGGGATGGAGGAAGGAAAGGGGAGGAGATGGAAGGAGATGGAGGAGAAAAAAGGAGAGGGAAAGAGAGGGAGAGGGAAGGAGAGGGGAGGAGAGGGTAGGAGAGAGAAGAAGAGGGGAGGAGAGAGAAGGAGAGGGGAGGAGAGAGAAGGAGAGGGGAGGAGAGGGAAGGAGAGGAAAAGAGAAGGAAGGAGAGGGAAGGAAAAGGAAAGGGAGGGAAGGAGATGGAAGGGAGGGATGGAGAGGGAAGTTTGTGTACACAGAAGTCAGTCAGGCAGGGTCCATGAAGAAGAGTCCGTGAAGAGGAAGGGAGTGTGTCTAGGAAGGGACTTTCTCTCCCAGGAGTCGTCTGGTCAAGCTCCTGACCCAAGGTCAACACCAAGAAACAGCTTGACCTAGCCTGACCTCCCTTGACACCCCCCCCAGGTCGAAATTTGGATACACGTAACCCCCCTCCTCCCTCCCCCCAAAGTTCCTGTCTACTCTAAGCTGAGTTTTCTCTCCTGCACTCAGGTCCTGTGCCGCCTCCCACATTAA
Organism: Oratosquilla oratoria; assembly: GCF_046742065.1. NCBI lineage: Eukaryota > Metazoa > Arthropoda > Malacostraca > Stomatopoda > Squillidae > Oratosquilla > Oratosquilla oratoria. The sequence goes on from NC_134790.1 coordinate 16,492,711, forward strand.
TCAGATAGCCCTCTTGACTGGCCATCACATTTTCACGACAGCCCCATTAATTTCTGTCACTTCCCTGTCCCGATACGAGCAATCAGACCGTGCCACTTCTGTGCCACTTCAGGGCCACTAGTGGCACGGTGCCACGGCCCACGTTCGGTACGCTTACGATCCTATCATGATCAACGGTCAGCTATGCTTCCATAGTTCGCTCCCATTAACTCCTTGGAGGTAAGAGACATCTTCCAAGTGATTAGAATCTTCTGCAAAATTAAGTTATTAAGTCTTTCCTTATCAAAGAATTTATATAGAATTATATTATAATCTTGGATAAGAGATATATAATGCCAGAGAATATAGACATAAGTTAGATAAAAAAAAAAGATGAACAGCTACTCTGAGGAAACTGAAAATGCTAATCGAAAATAGATACATGAATAAATAAATAGATAAATAAATTAATAAATGAAATTGATCATTTCTTGGGGATCTACATGAAGGGAATAAATAACTTCATACCTAATATATCCACAATTCCGATCACAATAACAATAAATTTTGTCCCGATTTTGACAACTTGGAAACCCGCAGATCAACAGTAGCCAGCACCGATCCTTGAGCCCTATCGTAGATCTCCACAGTAAGACTGCGTTCACACCAATCGAATTATGTTGATTCATGAAGAATCAACATGATTCATGAATCGTGTTGATTCGCAACACTCGTTTCAATGTAACCGTTCACACCAGGCCCTTCTAAGCTACCAGAAGCGACTGGATGACAGCATTGTGGACAACTGCCCAGGATGTAACACTTCACCCCATACTATTCAACACATCATGGAAGACTGCATCATACACAATCACGCATGCAAACAACACAATCTACACTCCATAAAGGATTTGTGGAAAAACCCCGTTTCGGCCGCGGCATTTCTTGCGGAGACGGGACTGCTTGGACAGACAGTATAGGGAACAAGAACAACTACAACAACTACAACAACAACAACAACAACAGGCGAATTGCGTCAATTGAATCGATTCAACTCGCGAAGAATCAAGACGATTCATGAATCGTCTTGATTCGTCACATTAGTTTCAATGTAACCGTTCACACCAGGCGAACCGCGTCAATTGATTCGCCTGCCGTATACGCAGCCTAAGAAGCGTTGGACTGGTGTTTGTGTTGTAATCAATGTGGGTCTGTTATTATCAGGAGGAAAGAACGAGCAGTCGCCGGTTCCAAATAGAACATATTTGACATTCATAAAGAATTTGGTCCGATTAAGTGACCGAATGTCAGCCCCTCGAGGCTGCACCTCGAGGTTAAGGTTCTGGTGGATCTTGAAAGTGAAAAGGGAGATGATGCTTTCTGATGTCTGTCTCACTAACAAACAATCCATCCATGGTCTCTTTCTAGTTACAAAAATAAATAAATAAATAAAGATAAATGAATAAATAAATGAATGAAAAATAAAAATGAGGTGAATCAACCACTTGGTTAAGAAAACGATAAAGAAGATAAATCGAGGAGCAGATAAAGACAATCACATAACTTGTCAGACATATCAATACAAAAAAACAAAGACAAATAGAGAATAAATGTGTTAAAACACAAGGAATCTTTCTCAGCTGAATAAAGTGGTCAGGCAGCAGCCAGAACAAATATACAAAATGGCACTTGTAGTAAAGATATTAAATTATAAATAAAAAAGTAATATAAGTTTTGCGAACGGCGGCACTGTCATAAAAAGTGATACGAAATCAAAAGTATTCTTTGTATTTATATAATAGGAACTTTATGTACATGTAGATATAGATGTGTATAAACACATATACATCCTGTGTATTTTGCGAGTGCGTTTGTGTGTGTGTGTGTGTGTGTGTGTGTGTGTGTGTGTGTGTGATTCACCATGGTCTTGGATTACGTGTTGGACTCGTGATCGACAGCTAT
>NC_134790.1:16502151-16507151 GCF_046742065.1 Oratosquilla oratoria
ACGCACGTACTAGTACAATGTCACGTACTACAAACATAAAGTGTGTTATGTTGTATTAGGTCCATGTGTTCCCAATTGTGCCTGACACCTAAGGTTTAGAAAATAAAGGAATGTATAGAAAGAATACAAATTATGTAGATCGCGTACGTAAAGATATAGATAAATGTAGACGGCTGATATACATTCAAAGATATGCAGACATGAATATGTTTTCTTATATAGCAATATATACAAGTGTACAGGCGCGCGCGCGCACACACACACACACACACATATAAATGCACGCACACACACACACACACACACACACACATACACGCACATAACGCAAACACACGTACAACACACACTTACGCAAACACACACAACACACACAGACAAACATACACACACACGTAAACACACACACACACACGCAAACACATACACACGCAAACGCTCAAACACACGCAAATACACTCACACACGAACATGTTTGAGTGTGCGTATGTATAAGGTCACAACATTACCAACAGATCGGGTATTATACGAACTTTGAGCTCTCATCCGGTGGCTCATAAATGTCGATCACGAGAGCAACACGTGATCCAAGACCGTGGTAAATCATACATATACATTCAAGAAACGAAAGATGCCACCATCGAAGTCTGCAGAATTCACACCCAAGATGGAAGTCCCTGAGCATTTGCTCCTGACGATCAACGGTTCGAAACGTTGCTGATTCAACATCATCAGGAACCAACTCGTGTTTGCCTTCTCTCGATGCGCCAAAGAGATGAGGACCATCCCCGAAAACTTAGGTATAAGACGCCATGAAAGCCAGCGTGCTTGTGCTTCCCTTCCCCTTCTTTTGTCCAGCCTCGTTATGGACTAAAAGGTCCCTTTTAGGAAAGCTTTGCATGCGATCGTAAAATGACGTATAGCAAAACTGAAACTTTTCTCAAAGATGAAGAAATAGGTCTAGTTAACCTATGTTCCCGCTGATGAAAGAAATAACCTTACAACAACAAGAATAAGAGGTTAACTAGCCACTAATACAGAAGGGATTAAACCACTCGCCTAAACCCTGTAAACCCAGTGAAACACTCTATAGATTTTGTTCTGGTTAACATAAGAACATAAGAAATAAAGGAGACTGCAAAAGACCATAAGGCCTACACTAGGCAGCTCCGTATCCATCACCACCTGTCATCCCCATTCATAAAGTTGTCTAATCGTTTTTTAAAACAACTGATAGTTTCAGCGCTTACTACATGGTTACTAAGTTTCATTCATCGACCACCCTATTAGTAAATAAAAGGTGAGGAGTCTACACCCCGAGACGCTGAGTAGATGCAGCCGAAGCCGTCACATTTGACCTACAACTCGAACCTACAACTAAACGAAGCCAAGGCTAGAAAGCTTCCAATTAGGCCACTAGTGTATTATGGCTCATATATATATATACATATATATATATATATATATATATATATATATATATATATATATATATATACTGTATATATATAAATATATATATATATATATACTGTATATATATAAATATATATATATATATATATATATATACTGTATATATATATATATATATATATATATATATATAGTTTTACGCTTGATCGAGACCCTTCAACTGAATAAAATCGCCTGTCCTTCTGCGGCATTAGATTCACACTACATGCCAATGCGGTGAAGCCCCGAGTTCGATCCTCAACCTCGGACCTTGATCGCTCTGTCTCTTTCTGTCTCGGTCTCTCCTCCTCCCTCTCTCTCTCTCTCTCTCTCTCTCTCTCTGTCTGGAGTTAGCGGTTAGGCTGCCATAATAATTCTCTCAGCTGAATAAAATCGCCTAGCGGCAATCATAATAAAAATTACAGTTTGATCGTGAAAAAAAGTTCATCAACTAAAAGAGTTTCCACCCTGGCATCGATTCTTGTCACATGCCCTTGCCTTGGATAACAGTGCAAGAAAAATAATGATATATACATATATATATATATATATATATATATATATATATATATATATATATGTATATATATATATGTGTGTATATATATGTATATATATGTGTGTATATAAATATATATATATGTGTATATATATGTATATATATATGTATATATATGTATATATATATATGTATATATATATATATATATATATGTATATGTATATGTATAATATATATGTATATGTATATGTATATATTTGTATATATATAAATATATATATTTATATATATATGTATATATATATATAGATATATATAACATGGCAGATATTTACTTGAAAGACAGATATTTTCTGGAACGTCGAGTAAAACCTCTAGCGAAATTTATACATTTATATGAAGCAGAAATTAAGATAAGCAGATAAACCATAAATCTAACGAGATTCGGGAACTACAGACCTAAGCGTTCCATTGACGATGAAGACTTCTGCCAGTTCAGAATAAACAGCGTAGACTTGATAAGCGTGATGGCCTATCATAACACACACACTTCCGTTGTGACTCCAAGACATACCCATCACTCCTCACGACTTTCCCGAACTGGAGTGGAATGTTTTCCTTCCGTAATAGGGAGTCGTTGATAGAGTTAGTGTTCAATCTCTGTCCTGTGGAGTCTTGTCGGTAGACGGGGATGAGAGTAAGTTTATGCCCATCCTTCTTGGATTAAGTTGAGAGAGAGGGGTCATAACACACACACACACACACACACACACACACACACACACACACACACACACACACACACACACACGCTTAAAAAAGTGGAGAAAGAAAAATCATTCATGTCTACTTGAAGATTACAATGAGCGACACACGAGTGTTGCCATATACGTGATCACGCGATTATGACATGCAAGAATGTTGCCACCTACGCGATCAAGATATTTTCTCAAACGAGTGACAAGTAATAGACCGTGTTGACGCTGTCCTTTCGGAGAAGTGTCCGTTATATGTAGTGTGTGGGTAAGACGTCTTCTGTGCCGGCCGCTCTGATGAGGGGGGTCGTTGTTAAGAGGTGGCCGTTATACGCGGGCCTTTCTATAAGGGCTTCATTATTGAAAGATGTTGTGACGGGTTAGATAACAAGAGTATTCATTGAGGATGGTGGTGGTGGTGGGAGTGGTGGTGGTGGTGGTAGAGGTGGTGGCAATGAGTGTGGTGAGGAAGGATGGAGTGGTGACAGTGGTGGATGAGGGTTAGTGTGGTTGATATGGTGGTGGTAATGGTGAAAGTAAAGGTGGTGGTAGTGATGATAATGGTGGTAAGGTTGTGGTGGCAGTTGCACCGGTGATAGTGGTGTCAGGGTTGTAGAGATGACTGTGATGGTGGTGGTTGTGATGGTGGTGGAAAAAGGGACTGTGGTGGTGCGTTCAAATAGACAATTGTGGATCAAGAGATGGAGGTGGAGGTGGTGATAGTGAAGGTGCTGGTGGAAGTGGGGAGAGAGAGAGAGAGAGAGAGAGAGATACAGACAGACAGAGAGAGAAACAGAGACAGAGACAGAGAAAGAGAAAGAAAGAGAGACATAGATGCAGACAGACAAAGAGAGTCAGACAAAGACAGAGAGAGAGAGAGAGAGAGAGAGAGAGAGAGAGAGAGAGAGAGAGAGAGAGAGAGAGAGAGAGAGAGAGAGACGAAGATGAAGATAGAGATAGAGTTGGAGGTGGAGATGAAGGTGGAGTTAGAGATGTGGTTAGGTGAGTGGGTGGAGGTGGAGGCGACATTAACAGACTGAATTCTTTATACCAGAATGTCACGTCTAGTAATGGCCCCTGGCCCAGGCATGATATCCAAATTATGACAGAAAACCGTAGAACTAAAAGATATCACTGGATAGAGAGATTGACAGATATGGATAGATAGATAAAATAGATGAGCAAGTATACAAGTTAATAAATGAATAAATTAATAAGTAAATAAGTAAGCAAACAAAAAATAAATAAATGAAATTAATAAATTAGTAGATAGATAAATAAAAAGAAAAATTGGGGAATAGATAATTAAATAAATTTGGTAACTTAATCAATCAACAAACTACAAAAACGAGATGGTGGTGGTGATGAAATATTAGTCAAAACTTTTGGTAGTGATGAGAATTATGACAATGGAAGTTGTGATGATGGTGACGGTAATGGAGAGTTGATAGTTATGGTGGTGATGGTGGTGATGGTGATGATGGTGGTGGTGGTAGTGGTGATGATGGTGGTGGTAGTGGTGGTGGTAGTAGTGGTAGTTGTGGTGGTAATGATGACGGTGGTGGTGGTGGTGGTAGTGGTGATGATGATGGTGGTGGTAGTGGTGGTGGTAGTATTGGTAGTTGTGGTGGTGATGATGATGGTGGTGGTGATGATGATGGTGATGATGGTGGTGGTGATGATGATGGTGATGATGATAGTGGTGGTGGTGGTAGTGGTAGAGGTGATGCTGGAGGTGATGGTGGTAGGCGGTGGTAGTGGTGATGGTGGTAGAGGTATAAATGAAGGTGATGATGGAGGTGGTAGTGGTGTTAGAAGGAGTGACGGTGAAAGGAATCGTGATGAGTGTGGTATTGTTATTGGTGTAAGATTTTTTTTTTAGTTTCAAGTTCCCGAGTTCAAATCCTTCTTGCTGAAAACAAAATCCCCTATTCTTAACCATAACAAACTATAACGTGCATCACAGCGCCCAACCGTTCCTGTGAAGGGTGCATGTCTATATTGCTCCTGTCCCCTTTCCCAGTACCAAAACGCTTCACGGGATTCGAACTAGCGACAACGAGGACACAGGTCAAAGGCGCTACCCATTCCGCCACCACATCACCTCCAACCCACCAATCCCCACCCCCGCCTCATCGTCCTTTCGTTCAGTTACAAAAACATTCGTTCAGGAACGACAACTAACGCGTTCCGCGAACGTAATTTTTTGAAAACAACGACAACTCTTGTTCCCGTGACTTGACGATGGCTCAATACTCCTGAGATTTTCGTTCATATAATTTTATTAT
>NC_134790.1:16509651-16517151 GCF_046742065.1 Oratosquilla oratoria
TTCCCCCTCCTATCTCTGTCTCCTTATCTCTCCCTCTCTCCTTCTCTCCCCCGTCTCCTTCCCTCCCTCCCCCTCTCCTTCCCTCCCCCTCTCCTTCTCTCCCCCCCCTTCCCTCCCCCGAACACACCAGACTCCACTTTCTCTTAGTGATGGACGATGGTTCTTAGATAGACTGACACATATAAACAAACTTGACTACAGGGCGTCTCTTGCACTTATTTGCGCATGCGCACACGCACATAAGTACACACAAAAAAGTGCACACGGCCATACAGGAGTAAGTGATTATGTGTATACGTTTTGGGGAAGTTGTGTGTGTGTGTGTGTGTGTGTGTGTGTTTGTAGGTGTTTTTGTATAATTCGTGAATACAAATATGGGATATATCATATGTACTGATCGTCTGTTTGTGTACTTTGTGTATGTATACACACATGCACTCGTACACACGTACACAAACACGCATATATACTTTCACACACAAACACACATACATAGACACACGTACGCACACAAACTTACACACGAGTATATACGCACACACACAAACATACGCGCACACAAATTTACACACGAGTATACACGCATACACACAAGCTTACACACTAGTATACACGCACACACACAAGCATACACACGCAAGTATAAGCATACACATACACAAACATACACATACACAAGCATACACACACACACACACACACACACACACACACACACACACACACACACACACACACACACACACACACACACACAGACAAGCATAAACACACACGCATACAGAGTACGCAGCTGCCATTTTTTATTGCCTTAGCCTGAAGCTCAACACAGAAGACTATTTTCCTTTCTTGCCTTAACCTTTATCCACGTGTTGGCGCTCTGCTTGTCTAACGCTTGCAGACCCCGAGCTCCCCCTTCAACCAAGGTCCTCCTCGAAGGAGGATCTCCGACGAAGCGAGGTGCCCTGTGCGCCCTTCAGAACGTCGAACTTAAACGGTGACCTTATTAGGTCGATCGTCCAAGTCTTCCTTGTATGGTGCACGGGTCTCCCCCCCCCTCCCTTCTGGTGGGACTTGGTTTGTGTGGGTTTTTTCGGAAGGATCCATGGCCTTATGAACGCCTCTCTATCTCTCTCTCTATCTCCCTCTCTCTCTCTCTCTCTCTCTCTCTCTCTCTCTCTCTCTCTCTCTCTCTCTCTCTCTCTCTCTCCCTTTCTCTCTCTTTTCTCTTCTCCCTTTCTTTCCCTTTCTCGTTCTCTGTCTTTTCTCTCTCCCTTTCTCTTTCTCTCTCTCCCTTTCTCTCTTTTCTCTTTCTCCCTTTCTCTCTCTCTGCATCTCTCTCTCTCTCTCTCTCTCTCTCTCTCTCTCTCTCTCTCTCTCTCTCTCTCTCTCTCTCTCTCTCTCTCTCTCTCTCTCTGTATTGATCGGGGCTTGACCTTTCTTTTATAAATATTTGTGTTTGAATATACAAACTCTTTTAACATTTTGAGTTTCTTCATACTAAAACAAACTCATCTATTTATTTATTCCTCTATTTGTTTTTTTATAAAAAAAAATATATATATATATATATATTGCTTCACTATACGAAAGGCATCTCCCCCCGAAGACGGGTTCACTTGAAGGAGCTTCAAAGGCTTCAAACATCCAAGTAAAATGGGCCAAGGTGACAACATCACTCATCTGCGTGTTTATTCCTTCGCTATGACCGAAAAACACTCACGCCAATGACGCAAAAATTAACCAAAAACTTAAAAAAAAAAAAAAAATAAATAAATAAATAAATAAATAAATAAATAAATAAAATAATAATAATATATATATATTTTTTAAGACACGGTTTGGTTCACTGTAATAAACCTTCCAAGGAAGTTATACGGACACTCGCAACTGACACATACCAGGTGTCAGGGTTATGACAATATATATCTACTTGTTACACTTAAATACTAAATAATATAAAAAATGAACATGATATTGAATAGATAAAAGGTATGAATATTAATGATAACAACAACTAGAAGAGCAGCAATAATAATAAAAACAATAAAAATTATAAAAGTAATAATGATAATAACGATAATAACGATGATGATGATGATACTAACAATTGTTATAATTATATTCAAATATTTGAATTATCCTCTTACTGCTTAAAGGTCACAAACACCCCCAAAAATAAAATAAAAAGTCACGAAATAATAAAAGAAAAAATTTAAATAAACAAAAATCACATCAAACCTTCCACTTCAACAACTTTTATATAATCCATTCTAACACCAAGCTATTTCTTTCAATTTGAGGAAGGTGGGTGGGTAGGAGAGGGGGAGAGGGGGAGAGGGGGGGGGGAGAGGGGGGAGAGGGGGGAGAGGGGGAGAGGGGGGGAGACGGGGGAATATACGAACTACTCCACGACAGTTTAACAAATGAGCACGATCATTCACTCCAAGTATAAAGACGTTTGGAAGGATTTCTCTTCTTCAAGATAATCTCAGACAATTTCATTCAGATGAAGGGTCAAGACTAACAGGTCTTACATCACTCTAGACTGCAAACACAAACATCACACATACACACACACACACACACACACACACACACACACACACACACACACACACACACACACACACACACACATGCACGTTATTCATTTTATACCTACACCTTTATAAACAATACAACACAATATACTCAAGGGAAGGAAGGGAGGAAGGAGGTAAGGAGGTAAGGAGGGAGGGGGAGAATGCATGGAGGAGAGAATATGGAGGGCTAAGGAGGGCTGTACAGTATGTATGGGGATTGGCTGGTAGTGGGGTAGTGCTGTAGCGTGGACATGGTGATGAAGATGGAGGTGGAGATGGAGGTGATGGAGATGGAGATGGAGATGGAGGTGATGGAGATGGAGATGGAGGTGATGGAGATGGAGATGAAGGTGGAGATGGAGATGAAGGTGGAGATGGAGATGAAGGTGGAGATGGAGATGAAGGTGGAGATGGAGATGAAGGTGGAGATGGAGATGGTGATGAAGGTGGAGATGGAGACGAAGGTGGAGATGGAGATGAAGGTGGAGATGGAGATGAAGGTGGAGATGGAGATGAAGGTGGAGATGGAGATGGAGACGAAGGTGGAGATGGAGACGAAGGTGGAGATGGAGATGAAGGTGGAGATGGAGATGAAGGTAGAGATGGAGATGCAGGTGGAGAAGGAAGTGGAGGGGGAGATGGAAGTGGAGGGGGAGATGGAGATGGAGGTGGAGATGGTGGAGATGAAAGTGGAGTGGGAGAGGGAGATGGAGGTGGAAGTGAAGGTTGGGATATGGTGGAGGTTGGGATGGAGGTGGCATGGGAAGCGCTTGGCTGCCGGCCGACAATTTCATTCAATTTAATGAAACCCCGCCCCCCTGGGAAATAAAAGTGCCTTCAGTCGACTCCTCCTCCTCCTCCTCTTCCTCCTTCTCATCTTCCTCCCTTTCCTCCTCCGTCTTATCTTCCTTCCTTTCCTACTCCCTCCCCTGTTCCAGCTCCTCCTCTTCTTCTTCCTCATCTTTCTCCATTTCCATCTCCTCCTCCTGCTCCACCTATCCTCCTACTCCTCTTCTCCTCATCTTTCTCCATTTCCATCTCCTCCTCCTCTCCTCCTACATCTTCTTCCTCCTCCTCCTACTCCACCTCCTCCTACTCCACCTCCTCCTCCTGCTCCACCTCCTCCTCCTCCTCCTTCTCCTGTTCCACCTCCACCTCCATTTCCACCTCCTCCTCTTACTCTTTCTTCTCCTCCTCCTCCTCCTGCTCCACCTCCTATCCTCCTCCTCCTCCTCCTCCTCCTCCTCCTCCTCTTCCTCCTCCTCCTCCTCTTTAAGGACGAAATGGATCGCCTTTAAGGCACCCTTCACATGAACGGCTCAGACGCTTCTTCGAATTCGGTCGGTCTCGGGGTACGTTACTGAGGCCAAGAGAAGACTGATAGAATAAAATAGATGGACGGGTGGGTAGATGGATAGATGGATAGACAGAAGGATAGATCAATTAATAGATAATCAAACGTTGAAATAAACAAATCATTGAATAAATAAACAACTACATAGATAACAAGTAAATGCATAGTTAAATAAACAAATAAGTTAATAGAAAATAAATAAATACATGAATGAATGAAGGAATGAGTAAATCAATAAATAAAGTAAATAAGTAAATGAATCGATGAATAATTTTTGGGCAAAGATGGAGGGATGCGACAGACTCCAAGGAGGGAACGTGGAGGGACGAGAAAACAATGGGAGGAAGTCCTCCACTCCATGTGGAGGGAAGGCATGGAGGACGAGGTAGGGAGGGAGGAGGTGTTGTCCCCTTTTATCCTCCACAAAGACGACTGTGAGGAAGTGGAGGAAGGAAAGGAGGAAGAAAAGGAGAAAGAGGAGGAAGAGGAGGAAGATGAGGAGCAGGAAGAAGAGGAAGAGGAGGAAGGAGGAGTAGGAAGAAGAGGAAGAGGAGGAAGAGGAGGAGTAGGAGGAAGAGAAGAAAGAGAAGGAAGAGGAGGAGGAAAAGGAGGAGGAGGAAAAGGAGGAGGAGGAGGAGAAGGAAGAGGCGAGGGAAGAGGAGGAAGAGGAGGAGGAGAAGGAAGATGAGGAGGAGAGGAAGAGGAAGAAGAAGAAGAGGTGGTGGTGTAGGAACTGAGAGAGAAGGAGTAGAAATAAGAGGAGTAAGATTGGGATAAGGAGTAGGAATAGGATTAACAGAAGTAGGAGGAGGACAAGGAGGAAGAGGAGGAGGAAGAAGAGGAGGAGGAGGAGGAAGAAGAGGAGGAGGAATAACAGACCGAGTAGGAACAGAAGTAGGAGTTGGAGGAGTAAGAAGTGTCGGTGAAGCAAGAGGAGGAGGAGGAGGAGGAGGAGGAGGAGGAGGAGGAAGAGTAGGAGGAGGACAAGAAGAAGTAGTAGGAAGAATAAGAGTAAAAGGTGTCGAAGTATTAGGTGTGGGAGGAGGAGGAATGGAAGGAGGAAAAGGAGGAAGAAGATAAGGAAGAAGAGGAAGAAGAAGAGTAGAAGGAGCAGATGAAGGAGGAGGATAAGGAGCAGAAGGGATACAAGGAGTAAGAGTAGGAGGAGGACGAGGAGGAGGAGGAAAAGGAGGAGGAGGAGGCCACGCCTATCTTCGTGTGTTTGCGGTCGTTAGCGGTCATTAGGCGTAGTGGGCGTGCGATCACAGCGCCGATACGGGTGTGGGGGGGAATGGGAGGAGGGGGAGGAGGGGAGTAGGGGAGGAGGGGAGTAGGGGAGGAGGGGAGTAGGGGAGGAGGGGAGTAGGGGAGGAGGGAGGAGGGGAGGAGGGAGAAGGGGAGAAGAGGAGAGGAATGAGGGAGGGAGGTGAGGAGGGTTGAGAAAGGAGAGGAGGAAGAGAGAGATGAAAAGGGAAGGGGAAGATGGGAAGGGGGAGAGGGGGAAGGGGGAAGGTGGAAGGTGGAAGGGGGGAAGGTGGAAGGGGGAAGGTGGAAGGGGGGAAGGGGGGAAGGAGGGAAGGGGGGAAGGGGGGAAGGCGGGAAGTGGAGGAAGGCGGGAAGTGGGGAAGGAGGGAAGGGGGGAAGGCGGGAAGGGGGAAGGCGGGAAGTGGAGGAAGGCGGGAAGGGGGAATTGATGTGCTGTGACGGACTTTCATGATTTTGTTGTCGCAAGCGCTGAAGGCAGAATTTGTAGCGCCCGCGAGGTCGTTGGCCTGAACGTGCCCAGGACCGACCGTGACCCCAGAATGTCGCTTCCCATCTGTCGCGGAGTCTGGCATTTCCGACAAAGAAACACAATACAGAGATTTGAAAAAGTAAAAAAGAAAGAAAGAAAAAAAAAAAACTAACATAACAGTAACGATAAAGTTCGTGGAAAACATTGAAACAAGAAGTAAAACAAAAATTTACAAAAAGAAATATCACAAAAGATATCTAGATTGTGTGTGTGTGTGTGTGTGTGTGTGTGTGTGTGTGTGTGTGTGTGTGTGTGTGTGTGTGTGTGTGTGTGTGTGTGTGTGTGTGTGTGTGTGTGTGTGTGTGTGTGTGTGCGTGCGTGTGTGCTTATATGTGGAAAAAATATTTTGCCTTTGGTTTTATTTTTTCTCGTTGAGGTTGCCTTCTATTATCACCATCATTGTCAGATAGCTGTCTAGCTAGCTAGCTAGTTTATAGGTTGGTAGACAGGTTATTTTAGATAGACAGAGAGAGAGAGAGAGGAGAAGAGAGAGGGGGAAAGAGAGGGAAAGAGAGGGAAAGAGAGAGGAGGAGAGAGAGAGAGAGCGAGAGAGAACGAGAGAGAGAGAACGAGAGAGAGAGAGAGAGAGAGAGAGAGAGAGAGAGAGAGAGAGAGAGAGAGAGAGAGAAAGAGAGAAAGAGAGAAAGAGAGAAAGAGAGAAAGAGAGAAAGAGAGGGAGAGAGAGAGAGAGTTCCCTCCTTCTACCCGAACTGCCTCCTCACTGCCTCGAGATCCCTGGCCTCGATGTGGGAGATCTCAGTCGTCTTGAACCCAACCCCCTCCCCCCTCCCTCACCCTCCACCCACCCCCCTCCCTCCTACCTCGCCTAAACATATTCTTGTTCTCCTCCATTTCCCCTCCCCTCCTCCTCCTCCTCCACCTCCTTCTTCTTCCATATATCACCTAGTCCTTATCATGAATGCTCGCACGCACGCACGCACGCACACACACGCACGCAAACACACTCACACACACACACACACACACACGCGGTCCTGCTGATTGCCTTTCCATGTCAGGGCTGCCTTCAGCGGGTCTGTTTAAACGCAAGCCTACTGTGGTCTACCGCCCCCCACAACCCCCACAACCCCCCACAGCCCCCCACAGCCACCACCAATACCGTCACCTGGGAGAGTCATATGGTCATATGGTCGCCTGACATAAACCTTCCCTCACCACTCTCTCTCTCTCTCTGTCTCTTTGTCTCTCTCTTTTGTCTATCTCTCTCTTCGGTCTGTCTTTCTCTTGCTCTTCTCTCTGTCTCTCTCTTGTGTTGATGCCCCTCTTGTGTTGATGTCTCTCTTGTGTATGTCTGTCTCTCTCTCTCTCTCTCTCTCTCTCTCTCTCTCTCTCTGTCTGTCTGTCTCTCTCTCTCTCTAACTCCTTGACCACTCTCCTCGTGTGTCTATTCCGCCTGCCGCCAAGCGATTTTATTCAACCAAACGAAAACACGTGAGTAGCCTACTATCGGAGTCCGACCGCTTTACCCCATGGCCCACGACAGACCTCCATGGACGACTTAATCGATTTTTCCACGCCCGGATGTCTTAGTCCATTGTCAAGATTTTTTTTTTTTTTTTTTGTCGGAGTAGGGTGGGTGGTTGGTTAGGGAGTAGGGGGGGGGTGTAGGGGTATTGTCCGAGGAGTGGGATCGTTTAGGGCTAAGTTGTTACGTGTCTGGGAAACGATGGTGATTGGTCCGACCGGGACGTCTCAATTCACGTGACATCTTCAATACGGTGGTACAACCCCCGGCGTCATGGAAA
>NC_134790.1:16524651-16542151 GCF_046742065.1 Oratosquilla oratoria
CTTTTAAATTTTCACTATCACTCCTCGTTCTCCTTCTTCGCCTCCTCCTCGTCCTCTTGTTCATCCTCCTCGTCCTCTTCCTCCTTGTCCTCCTCCTCCCCTTCATCCTCCTTGTACTCCTCTTCCTCGGCGTCCTCCTCGTTTTCTTCCTCATTGTCCTCGTCCTCCTCCTCGTCTTCTTCCTCTTCCTTCTCGTCCTCTTCCTCCAACGCATGCATCCGCTCCCATACATCCAACTCCCATCCGTCATCCATTTGTTTCCCTCTTATCTTATCTTCCCAGAAGACGAAAAATATGAATCTCCATTGCGGAGTAATTATTCACAATATTCTTGCACACAGTAGTTCTCGTGTGGACCAAAGTAGTTTTCCTTAAACAAAATTGTTGTCTAACATGTCCGGGGCGGTTTGTTTTCGTAGTTTCTAGAATATCCTGGGGTAGGTTCAAATGTCCGCTTAGATACCCACGGCCACCCAAATGCGTTTCCAAACACTATCAAACTTCTAGATATCAGATCTGATTTTTACATATTTGGCATCGCCTCCAAGTTACCCTTTCCCCCCCCCATCCCCCAAATCCCCAAAGTTTGGGTCAATTCGTAGCTGTTTGTTTTCCCACATCTTCGGTAACGAGTTCGAATTACCTCCCCGAAGTCTCAGTTCGTGTTTGTTGTTGTCTGATAAGGATTTATTATGTAAATTCATCCCCCGTCGAGATGTTTATGGCTGCGTGCATGTGCCGGTAGACAGAATAAAATATCTCACGTGCCAGTCGGTAGGAATGAGCTTATCGAGGCTATTACGTGGTTAGCAATAACCGGTGCTTCTATCCATACCGCACCGAGGAGGTGAAGTCATAATGGAGGTCGAGAAGAGAGAAAGAGGAGGAGGAGGAGAATGAGGAGGAGGAGGAGTACGAGGAGGAACAGGAGAAGGAGGAGTACGAGGAGGACAAGGAGGACGAGGAGAAACAGGAAGAGGACGAGCGAGGAGGAGAGGGAGGACGAGGATGAATAAGAGAAACAGGAGGACGAGGAGGAGGAGGAGGAGGAGGAGGAGGAGGAGGACGAAGAGGACGAGGAGGAGGCGAGGAGAAGGCGAGGAAGGAGAATGAGGAGTGATAGTAAAAAATTAAAAATAATAAAAAAAATTCTTATTAGTCTCCAATTGAGATTGGTATGATTCGTCTTCCTAGAACGAAGAGAAACCACGGTAATAAATAAATAAATAAATAAATAATACCTTCCTTATGTGTGGTGTAACTAGATTTGTTCTCATGAACATTAGCCAGTTCTGTTCAATTTCTACACAGTCAAAATAAATGAACAATCTCAGTCTAGATCACGCCCCTGCACACATGTATATATACATACATAAATACATACATACATGAATAGATATATACATACGTACATACATACATACATAGATATATACATACGTACATACATACACAGATATATACATACGTACATACATACATAGATACATAAATACATGTATACACACGTACATACATACGTACATAAATACATGCATATATACATTACATACGCACACAATAAAAAGTCTGGTTAACCAGAATAAAATATTTAACGCATGGACATAGTATGGAAAAAATTAACTTTAATTCTACTTTGATACTCTTCATATACCAGTACAGTCGATTCCATTCACCTTAGGGTAAGACCTCAAGATGAAGGAAATGGTTATTAACAAATTTTATTCTGGCTATCTCCTAGCGATTGTATTCAGCTTTGGCTCGTTTCGCACGCACCGACTTTTTGCCGTGCGCCGTCCACGACACGATGTCGCGCTCTCAAATAACAGTGGGTGTCTATGGACGCTTTCACACGTGGAGTGCACGACGTCGTGTTGTGGACGGCACACGGCGAAAAGTCGGTGCGTGCGAAATGTGCCTTCAATGGGAGAGAAAATAAAAGGGAGAAATTATTTTTGGTGTCCACAACTACACTTGTGTGTTCTTCTTGTTCCAGAGTGTTTGTGCCCTTGTCCTAAATGTACTTAAAGTGTAAGTGTACTTAAGTTCATGTTGGTAGTAGATTCAGTGATGCTGTCAGTAGATTTAGTGAGAATGACGGCAGTAGTCTTTGTATGGCATTACTGGTACCAGTACTAGCTACAGAAATGACATTAACTATCAAAATTAGCTTTGAGTAAAATATCATGACAGATCTATTAGTGATGAATTATAGTAATAACAGAAGTAGTGTTACTAGTAGTTGTAGTAGTAGTAGTAGTAGTATCAGTAATAATGTTAACAATAGTAATAAATATGTTAATAATTTTACTTGAAATTAGTACATGTCTGGTGATTAGTGGAACATTGGTTATCAAAGAATTTGTTACAATGAAAATTATGTGTCTTATATGTGCGTTTTACATGTGTCCATATATGTTTACAGAATTTCTCTATCAATTTTTTCCAGCATATGTCATTAGATATAGTATATATGTACTAATGTTCTATGGGGCATCTAAAAAATAATATTACAGTTATTTTCGTTTTTTTTTTGAGAAGTGCAATAGTTATTATTTTGAGAGCGTAGGCCTAAAGTTAAAATTAGGCCTATAGAAACAAACTGACATATTGGGGGATTTAAACAGTTTTGTCCCAAGTTGCATCTCTGCAGTTGCGAGTCAGAACTCCGCATATAAACAGTGTTTTATAGATTCCGTTGACAGATTGTGGTTTTGTTTTTGTGTTTTCAAACGTCGTGTTAATAAACCATCCACATTCATAGTGCCGAAGAAAACGTGGTCTCATATAATTTCTGCTACATCCGCAATGAATCGACATTTAAATCGTAAAATATATATTTGATATACCTAATTCAAAATACGAGCGCTTCTTTCTTTGCAAAACTGAAAACCATAATGAAATGTTGGGCCCCCATGTCTCTTGTGTAACATGTGTCAGGATTCTCGTTCCATGGGGGGAGGGGGGGGGCAAAATGTCCACACCTTTTGTCATTATCAAGGATTCGAGGGAACCCAAAGATCACGTTTGAAATCGATGCCTCCGTTTGGTATACACAAAAGGAATACAGGGGAGATACGAACAGTAATAGACCTATCGATCCTTACGGAGCCACTTATTAATTGAAAGGAATTGTAAATATTGGAAACAGTTAAGAACCATTGACTTGATTTAGGTGGATGAGTTCACGATGATGAGAAATAAGTTAGACTGGGGTTGCATTCCGTGTAATTATCTAGGTATTTTTTAAAGTCTCAATTGTATTTGAATTCACGACGTGAGCAGGTAGCTTATACGAGTATAGAAAGAAAATTAGCATCTCGGAATGAAGGCAGAGCATACCTCGGATGGAAGTTAGCCTTAGTACTGCTACAAGTTGCAGTACATGGTACGTGTTTATTTAACACACATACACACACACACACACACACACACATGTACATACGCACACACACACACACACATACACACACGATGAGGCAACAGTGTGTGCAAATATTATTCAAGAATTTAAGATGCTGCAAGATACAAAGACGGGTCACTACGAGCACAGCTCCCTTCCCGTGTAAAACAACTGGGTAAATACACATTACACACACACATACACATGCACACACACACACACACACACGCACGCATGCACATACGCACGCATGCACACACGCACATACACACACACACACACACATAATGATGATGATAATAATAATGTTTACATTGTCATGCCACCGATAGTGCAACTCTCCATGTGTTACTGATTCCTTTCTCCTTCGGTCGGTCTTCCCCCAAGGCCTAGATGGCTTCCTAGTTTTGCAACCATCCATTCAAACGGCCCACCTGGTGCTTCCTTCTAACAAGTCACACTTACACTCCGTTGCCTGTGTGACCTTCGCAGGTCATCAAGAAGGTCAGAAGATCCCCCTTTGTTATATGACGTCACTCCTACACATGACCTATCTTTGCTTTTTTCAATATTTCCCACCTTTCTCTTTTTTATGATTCCTTCATCCTGATTATTTGTTCAATTGGAACGCTATAGGACACTGATTGAAAATTATGACAGCAATACTACAACAAAATTAAGCATGTATATATACATACATACATATATATATGTGTATATATATATATATACACATATGTATGTATATATGTATATATATATACGTATATATAAATATATATAATATACATATATATATATATATATATATATATATATATATAATATGTATGTATATATGTATATATATATACGTATATATATATATATAAATATATATAATATACATATATATATATATGTTGACGCCACTGTCATCTTCTGATATCATCATTATTATCTTTTCTATCAACCCAAGATGGTCCTCTCCCTTTACTGCCTCGCACTTAACTTTTTCAAAATGGTGACGAACGATTTCTTTTCACACCTTTGTCAGATAATTTCATTCAGTTGTGGGATCGACTCGGGACAGTCCCGGGTTTGCTCTACAACTGATTAGAATCACCTGGCATTAGGTTGAAAAAAATATTCAAAGTGCATCACCATAATTAACTATCACTCCCATAGTGATCTCATACGATGCCCCACCCTCTTTATTGCCTGGCCAATCACAGTCCATACGCACCCGGCCCTCCTGTCTCTCGCCCAATAGGCGCCTTTCGGAAGCCATCGTGATTGGTCAGGGAGGAAAAGGGGCGTGGCTTATTTCGCCTGAGGACACAGCATGTGACTATACTTTCCTATCATTACGCCTTGACCAGCAACCTATAAATTATAGGTTTTCTAACAACACATGACAAAGTAAATAAATGTATATTGCAATTATCAATAATTTTATATGGAGGTGTGTGATCGTGTGTGTGTGTGTGTGTGTGTGTGTGTGTGTGTGTGTGTGTGTGTGTGTGTGTGTGTGTGTGTGTGTGTGTGTGTGTGTGTGTGTGTGTGAACCACCATGGTGAGGTACAGAGGCTGTGAAGTCACAAAAGGGTTAGACCGGAGGTTGTGCAGTGTACCACCAATTCTAAACCTTCCACATTTTCTACAGACGTACTCTACATATTTCATTGTCTCACACCTCGGAAGCGCATTGGTCTCGCATTCGCTTAATTACAGGTTCGAATCCCACACTCCTCTCCGATTCCCAGCAGTAACTGTTATTACCTGTCTCAACAGTTCCACCATAGGGCAAAGTTGACGGCTTCGGGCACAGCTACTCAGCGCCTCCTGGCGTAGGCCCATCACCACTTTAAAGCCACGGCAACGCATCTTTACAACTGAACAGAATCGCCTATGACGGCGATGTCAATCAAATAAGCCCGACAGTTGTCCCTGGACTCGAACCGAGACTTGCGCGGAGGCAAAGCCGACGCTCTATCGACTAAGTCTCAGTAGCTTAGTCGGTAGAGCGTCGGCTTTGCTTCCGTATCTTTATAACCTATTCTACTAATCCCAGACGACTTCATTCAGTTTAGGGTAGGCCTCTCCGTGCGGTGGTGCTCTCCACACACTTAGGTCTGTCTACAGGCGATTTTATTCAGCTTTGGGGACGCGAAGAGGCTACTACTGGGCCGTTGTAGAAGAGAAAGACCTCCGGTAATCCTTAACCATAGCAGTATACATGTGTTTATTCTGGCTAACGTCTCCACGTGAGTTTTATGTTGTCGACATTTTAAGATCTTTGGTGATAGCCCTACGGACCCAAAGCGCGCAGCATTTTTTGATAACCGAGAACTAAAAAAATCGAAATAAATAAATAAACGAATAAATGAATGAATAAATAAATAACAATAATAAAAATAATAATAATAAATCAATAAATGAATTTCAAAATTTTGCTACCCTCCTTTACCTCTTCGGTGCGATATTTTCCCCAAGGATAGAAACGCTGGTTATTTACCTATTTACTTATTTCACTTAATTTGCTTTATTCTATATTTTGTTTATCTATTTATTATTATTATTTTACGCAAGACAATTTTATTTGGTCCTGGGGTGTGGTGGGGTGACGTCATTGAAGCAGAGGGGCTGTCATTAAAACTAATGTGGTGACGTCATTAAAGCGGAGGGATGGCGTCATTCAAGTGGTGTGACGTCATTAAAATGAAGATGACGTCATTAAAGCTAAAAGGTGACATCAATGAAACCAAGGGATGACGTCATTAAAGCGGAGGGGGTGACGTCATTAAAGTGAAAGTAACGTCATTTAAACGGAGGTGTGACGTCATTAAAGTAAAGAAGTCATTAATGCTAAGGGGTGACATCACTGAAGCTAAGGGGTGACGTCATTAAACTAAGGGGTGACGTCATTGAAGTGACAAACTCCTGACACCATGACACTTCACAGATATTCTAACTAATAATCGACTATTCTATTCAGCCTTCGAGTCTTTTTTCCCATTATTTCTCGTTCCCTGGTTTTGTCTTCTGTTCATATCTTTACTTCTTCTCCTTCAACGTTTCGACTTGGTCTGTATCCATTCTTGAATTTAATCTACTCACCCATTATCATTATATATATATATATATATATATATATATATATATATATATATATACATATATATAATATATATATATATCTATATATATTATACACATACATACATACATACATACACACACACACACACACATATATATATATATATATATATATATATATATATACATACATACATATACATATATATATATATGATTTATTTATTATTTTTTATCATATCAGTCATATTCATATAACTACTGCACCGTCCTTTGTTTTCTGACCTCTTGTTCCTCTCTGATTACCTTCTCCTTCGTATTTATCGAACCCGGTTAGGAGAGAGACTCCCCAGGGACCAATTAAAGTGACTAATGTGAGACCAAAATCCTACGACGGCCGAAGGACTTCACCGTGGCATCCTTTGGCGCCAGGAAGACATCCTTTGGCGCCTGAGGGAGAACTTGATATACAAAGTCTGACTTGATTCATCAATCATTCCTCTCGCTTTCATCTCTGCGTCTACACATTTGAAAACAATTTTATCTACTTGTCAATTCATTTTCATTTATCAACTTTCTACTTGTTTGTTTATTTGTTTGCTTATTATTTTCATTCATTTTCAACTATTTTTCGTCTATTTTTCATTAGTCTAAGTTTATTCAGTTATTTATTTTATAATGCATTAGTACCTATCTATGCATTTAATTTTATTTCTT
The DNA here is from genome assembly GCF_046742065.1 of Oratosquilla oratoria. Taxonomy (NCBI): domain Eukaryota; kingdom Metazoa; phylum Arthropoda; class Malacostraca; order Stomatopoda; family Squillidae; genus Oratosquilla; species Oratosquilla oratoria. Next base: position 16,531,853 of record NC_134790.1, read on the forward strand.
CCCTTATTTATTCGTGTTTATTTTCATTAGTTATATTTGTGTATTTGTTTATCTACTTATTCGTTTAAATTTTACTTATTTATTTACACTTTACTTATTTATTTACACTTTACTTATTTATTTACACTTTACTTATTTATCTAATTATTCATTTATCTATCACATATTTATTCATCCATGTTTATTTATCTATATCTGTCTCACAATTTATTTATTTATCTATAAATCTACTTATGTACTGTAATGCTTCTACCGCTTTATTTACATGTTCTCGCTAGATTAGCTTTTGTTCGTATATTATCCGTCCCCCATCTCAACCTTCTCTCCTTCTTTACAGAATCCCTGTACTAGAACCACTCGAGGATCCGATAGTGAAGTACGAGGAGAACTGAAGAACAGTACACTGAACGTACATCTGAACGAAAAAACGTGGCAACGTCGCATGAACGAAAGGTGACGTCACGAGTGATACATATGAAACGTGACATGGTAACAAGCGACCGTACGTAACATGTGTAACGTGAGGGCGAAAATAGATGACACAAGGTGTTACTTCAGAAATTGGGGTTTTGCTGAAGTCATTTGTTAAGTTTTCAGCTGAATTTCGTTTATGTTGCTGAACATGTACATCATCCAAAGAAATTGTTTAAGACGAGTGAACATAATTCAGTGAGGATAATCTCGCTAGAAGTAACTCTAAAAACACAAGTAGAAACACTAAGTGTAAAACTGAAAAAAAAACATAAAAATATTTTCCAGTGATTTGTTATTTATGTATTCTGTATCTGTAAGTCAACGTCAAAAGCAGGATCCATTCTGTGGTCTTGCATAATGTGAGAATAACATTTCCGTGGACATCTGAAGGTGACAATGTGGCTAACAGGAATGTGTGATGTCGCCATGGTTGTTCAACGTATTGGATGCGGAGCGACAATAACCTTGATGAGCGTCTCTAGTGATAAAGATGAATTGCATCCAACATTTTGGCCCCAAGGTTTCACTAAATGCGTCGTGTTTTACAAATTACATTCCCAATCGCCTCTCTAAAGGTGAATAAAACTTTGTGATAATTTGTGTAAGTGATTCATAACAAAAATAATCCACGGCGACCAAGTTCTTCACGAGGAATAAAGAACTTAAATCTGGTGTGTTTACAAACACTTTTATGTGTTTATGACTCTGATGCATATCAGCTTCGAAACGTTTATTGGATCTTAAGTACCAAGAAACGTTCTTTTTATGAATTCTAAGCACCTTGGTATGTCACCAAGGAATACCAACTTGGTTGTGGAACTTTTCCTCCAAGAGAGGAAGAATAATGTCAATTTGTACAGGATTAGACGAAATCACCGAGAAGAAAAGGTTTTGTACATAGTTTTGTATATATATACATATATATATAATACTGATGCTGATGCGATGAGGCATATTTAAAGGGTTTATGTATTAAGCAACAGTGACAGCTACTTAACAATAAGGTTTCTGAGAGGAAGTTCAAGTAAAAGAATCACATTCCATTTATGTACCGGATGACACTTCTGTTGTACAATACGATCCGTGAAAGATTTATTTATAAGAGAAAATGGCGAGAAAAAAAATAAAAAAAATAATACTAGGATAAGATTTGTTGGGTTTTTGTATATAAAAGGAGAAGAATGAAAACACGAGCTATGCGACTGAAGGCGAGCCAAGACTTTGCAATGGGATATAAGATTTTTTTTTGTATATTCATAGACTACGAAAAGTGAAATGTATATGATTAAGGATTGCTGTACGCGCGGCCGGGGCACTGCCCGGCTGAGGTTCCCGTGCCGCGCGGCGCCTCCAGGCGTATGCAGAAGAGTGTTTCCCTAGTCTAAGCTACCGTAGGGCGTTGTCCTTTGTCCCCACCACCCGCCTACGGGCGGAGGCGAGGACGAAGACGTTCCTCGTAAGCAAATAAAGGATAACAGTTCGCAAGTCTATTTTCCTTACTCCTTCAGGGAACTGGACGAGAGGAAAAATGTGGGGAGGAGAAGAAAAGGGAAGAAAATGCCAGAAAGAAAATGAGAGGTAACGTCGATTGGAAGATGACTGGAGACAGGTAAATTTTTAGAAGTGCACACCTACGTGATATAGCAATAGAAAATTAAATAATAATTTTGTAAATTATAACACATCAATGTAGTGTACGTTATTCTTGGCTGAAATCAACAATAGAAAAAGTTGCTCAAAGCTATAAACAAACAAACGTAGCCGCTTCGGTTGCTTGAGACGCCATCTTTGCTTTGGTAGAGGCGGAGGTCAAAGAAAATAAAGTATAATGAATTCATCTATTCTAACGTAACCTAACTTATCTATCCTTGCCTGCATTTAGTAATACGATACCTGTAATTCTAGATGTCATCAGGGTCGCCGTCGTCTCCGACCTCCGAATCTATCAAAACAAAGATGGCGTCTGAAGGAGTCGACGCGACTTCATTAGTTTCTGCACAGGTTTTAACGTTTTCTGATGTTGATTTCCGCCAAGAAAAAACCTATTACATTGATGTATTATTATTTACAAAATTAATATCTAATTTTATAATGATATGGCGCGTAGGTGTGCGCTTCTGAAAAAATATCCAATAATTTACCATTATTGATAATTTACAAGACATTATTAATAATTTACAAGACAACGCAATAGGAGCGAAAGGGAGGGCAAGAGGATGTACACAAGAAAGGACAACAACAACAACAACAAAATAAAGAGCGCGGTGTGATATGAAGACATGAAAAAACAAATGAATAAATAAACAGATAAATCAATAAATCTTAAATTCACAATACTGGCTATTACTCAAATGAATGAGAATCAAACTATCTTCTATTCCTTAGTGGTTGAGTAATAGTCATTTGGCATAAATTGATCAAATTATCACAAATGTACCCTTATAACCAGGTCGGGAATAATCGTTTGCGTTCGATCACTTATTGAGCATACTGCTACACATCAATGTATATATGTGTGGAGATATATATATATATATATATATATATATATATATATATATATATATATATATATATATATATATATATATATATTAATATCAGTCAGAGATTTTTGATATATATATCAATGCTGGTGAGTGGATATTTTACGGTCACGAGCAAAAGTTTTGGCATTATTTTAGTTGTGCATACCTACCCGATATAGCATTAGAAAACTAAATATCAATTTCGTAAATTATAGTATATGAACGTATTATGCCATTTTCTTGGCGGAACTAAATAACAAAAAAACCTTGCTATAAGCAAATCTACTAACGAACGAAGCCGCTAGGATACGGTCCAGACGCCATGTTGTAGTTTGTCCAGTCCAGTCACTCAGACGATGGCTACAGTTCCCACAACGTCAATATGATTTATTTTGGCGAATACGTCATATATATCTTATGTAGTATTTAGCTTACAATTAGGTAATTATCTTGAATAGATGAAAAATATTGCCAAACAATGAATTCGAATTCTGTATCACGGAAAACTCTGTGAGTCTAAACTTTTGTTCGTGACTGTAACTTTAAAATTTAACATTTTGAAAAAAAACGACATTTTACTTACTTATCTAGTCTTCAGGGTTATTACCCATCTCAAATTCTTCAGATAAATATGGGGTTCACACACTGTGAGTTTAGTTTTCTAAATCAAATCACATCAAACAAAAACAGACACACATCCGTATCAGTTCACTTGTCAACATCACTGAGCTTCCCGCCAAAATTCTGTGACGACAGTGGCGTCATACAAATTGTCGACATTTGTGATTCCACTACTTTGTTTTAATCGACTTAATAAACACAATCTCAGTAATCTGGGATAAAAACAGAATGATAAAATTACAGCAAAATAACCGTTATTGAATATGTGCATATATTCAAAATGCCAGTTAGGCAACGTTCAGCAAAATAAACAAATGCTAGTCAAGAAGCGAACTTCTAAACAACCAATCAAAGCTCTGGAAATATTCATTGTCAAGAGATCTCAAATCTGATTTGACATCGAAATAAGTGTTTCATTAATCATTCAATATTCCCTTACAAGTGATATTCCCTGTATAATTCTCAAATATATTTTGAGAATGAACATTTTTGGGAAACATCTTAGTGTTGAATAGAGCGACGAATATATTTTCCCCAATTCATGTACTTACCTCATTGTCTACCTAATTGTAACATACAGAATTCTATACTCGTGGTTCCCCGTTTCTATGTTCCAAATAAGTGCACGTGTATGGAAAGTAGAATTTCTCAACAATCTTAATTTGTGTGTGTGTGTGTGTGTGTGTGTGTGTGTGTGTGTGTGTGTGTGTGTGTGTGTGTGTGTGTGTGTGTGTGTATGTGTGTGTGTATGTGTGTGTGCATGTGTGTGTGTGTGTGTGTGTGTGTGTGTGTGTGTGTGTGTGTGTGTGTGTGTGTGTGTGTGTGTGTGTGTGTGTGTGTGTGTGTGTGTGTGTGTGTGTGTGTGTGTGTGTGTGTGTGTGTGTGTGTGTGTGTGCGTGTGTGCACTACATCGCTACCATTGTAGCTGATCTCGTTTTGTTCCCTACCCACACAAATTGTCTTCTCCGCTCATTGACGAAGACAACCACATTGAAGAGGTCTGGAAGGGAAGGGAAGGGAAGGGGTTTGGCCCAATGAGAAGAAGTGTAGATGAAGGGGATAACGAAAGGAAGAAGGGGAGGGGAGGGAAGGAGGAGAAGAGGGAGGCAAGGAAAGGGAGAATGAGAGAAGATGAGAAGCGGAAAGGATGGGGGGAGTTGGAGGATGGTGAAGGGGAGACAGACGGACAGATGGAGAGAGAGAGAGAGAGAGAGAGAGAGAGAGAGAGAGAGAGAGAGAGAGAGAGAGAGAGAGAGAGAGAGAGAGAGAGTATTTAGAATGAGAGAGAGAGAAAGAGAGAGAGAGAAAGAGAGAGAGAGAAAGAGAGAAAGAGATGGAAGGAGGAAAGAGAGGGCAAAAATAAGTAGACATGGAACAACAATAGATGGACAAGAATGAAAGAAAGAAAAAGAGAAAGAGGAAGAGGAGAGTAAAGAGATGAAAGAGACGATGAATAAGATAAAGAAAACAAAGAAGAAAAGAAAATAGGAAGCAAAGAAGATGAGGAAGATAACAAGGAGGAAGAAAAAAAGAGGAAGATGAAAGAGCAATTGTGAAGAAGAACAAGAGGAAAAAGAGGGAAAGAAGACAACGCATAAGAGGAAGAGGAAAATGAAAATGAAAAAAGAGGGGAAAAAGGAGGGGGAGAGGAAGGAGGAGGAAAGGGAGGGGAGGGGAAAGGGAGGAGAAGGGGGAGGAAAGGGAGGGGAGGGGAGGGAAAGGGGGAGGAAAGGGAGGAGAGGGGAAGGGGGAAGAAAGGGAGGGGAGGGGTTGTAGGAGGAAATGGAGGGTATGGGAAGGGGGAGGAAAGGGAGGGGAAAGGGAGGGGAGGGGAAGGGGGAGGAAAGGGAGGGGAGGGGAAGGAGGAGGAAAGGGAGGGGAGGGGAAGGGGGAGGAAAGGGAGGGGAGGGGAAGGGGGAGGAAAGGGAGGGGAGGGGAAGGGGGGAGGATAGGGAGGAGAAGGAAAGGGGGAGGGGTAGGAGGAGGAAAGGGAGGGGAGGGGTAGGAGGAGGAAAGGGAAGGGAGGGGTAGGAGGAGGAGGAAAGGGAGGTGTGGGGAAGGAGGAGTAAAGGTAGGGGAGTGGAAGGAAGGTAAGGAGAGGGGAGGGGAAGGGAGGTAGGAGTGGAAAGGGAAGGGGAGGGGAAAGCGTAAGGGGTAGGCTAGGGGAAGAAAGAGAAAGAGGGGAAAGAGGAGAGGGTAGAGGAAGGGGAGGGGAGGGGAAGGAGAGGGGGAAGGAGAAGGGCAGTGGGAGGGGAAGAGGGAAACGAAGGAGGAGGAAGAGGAGGAGAGAGGAAGAGGAGGAGAGAGGAAGAGGAGGAGAGAGGAAGAAGCGGATGAGGGGAAGGGGGAGGGGTTAGGAAAAGAAAAGGAAAGGGAGAAGGGAAGAGGAGGGGGGAGGTGAAGAGGGGAAAGGGGAGGGAGGGGAAGGTGAGGGGAAGGGGGCAGTGACACACACAGAAGTGCCGTTCCCCTCGTACAGATAAGGGTGGTATTCTGGCACGTGTCCCCAACCCGACTCCAACTTCCCCTCTTCCCCCCTCTCCCCTCCTCTTCCGCCGGCCTTCATGGCAAACTTCAAGTCGTCTTCTCCCTCCACTCGCCCTCCACAGACGGATTTCTTTTCACTCCAACCTCCCTCCCTCCTTCCCTCCCTCCCTCTCTTGGAGCCCTCCATGTGTCCAGTTGGTCTTTGGTTAATGGAGCTAAGAAGACTTCAGGCGAGTAAAACATGAATTATGATATTTCTCTCTTTCTCTCTCTTTTTTCTCTTTTCCTCTCTCTCTCTTTCTTTTCCTCTTTCTCTCTCTCTCTGTTTCTCTCTCACCCACTCTCTCTCTCTCTCTCTCTCTCTTTCTAAAGAACACCTAAACCTCATTTATTTTAACCAGGCAGACATCGTCTTCACTAAGCTTGCTAAAGATTTGTTTTATTTCGAGAATTAAAAAAAAAATCTTATTTCTTCATCGCTTCCATTTTCTTTTTCATATGTACAATTTCAAATCTATCAGAAATTACATCTAATTTAGAATAGGAAGAAAATATTTGATCAATATCGCAAAGGAGTGGATTTTAAAACATTTTGGATGTTCAAATTTCATTTCGATAAAACATCAAAGTAATATGCACTATTACCTGCCAATTTGTTTTTTTTTTCACTTTTTTTTTGTTTGCCCGTTTATTCGTTTATTCTATTTTGTTATTATTTCATCTATTCATCTATTTATTTGATTATTCGTTTTTTTCTATTTTCTATTGCCTTAATTTACTGTTTGGTCATTTGTTCATTTATTAATTTATTTTTGTAACCGACCTTGTAATACAGCAACAAGTCTCCTTTCTATACTTTTTACTATTAGAAACGGTAATGATAAATGATTTAAATTGGACAAATTTAGATCTATGAAGGAAATAGACAAGAACTGGTTTATCAATAGAGTGATTAACGAATTAAATAGACTTAGTAACCATGATGTAGAAAGCGCTGAAACTAGTATTTGTTTTAAGAGAAGGTTAGACAACTTTATGGATGGGGATGATAGATGGTAATGGACATGCAACTGCCTAGTGTAGGCCTTATGGTCTCTTACAGTTTCCTTCATTCTTATGTCTTCATAATATTCAAGGTAAGTGGAAACAGATGCATAAAATATAATATTCAGAACAAATTTGCAATTCCGTATAAAACTAATTCATAGGGAATATGATGATATCATTGGTCCCAAAGATAATTGGAATTGTCTAAACAGAATAGAGTTGTTAAAGAATATCGTCAAAGTTCGGATGTTAACTGAGACAATATAATCTCCTTCTTAACTAGGTTTCGTTCCATAACAAATAAAACCGTTAGTTATAGAAATATATATATATATATATATATATATATATATATATATATATATATATATATATATATATATAAACTGTACCTGAATGTCTTTTTATATATATATATATATATATATATATATATATATATATATATATATATATATATATATATATATTTCGGATTTTCAGACACCTTTATACCCCCATTGTACCGTTTTCGCCAGCTTCGTACGTCTGTTTCTTATGCGCACATGACATTGTCTAGTAAACAAACAAGACTTCCAAGCAAGACCACACATCCACACCGCGTCCAAAAACCAGGACGTTCTGTAAGACAAACACGACCTTAAGAGTGGAGTGCCTCAAGGAACAAATAAGACACCAGACCCGAAATATTATCGAAAACACAAGTTCCCCCACGCTGTGGTGGCACCCGGAGACGTCCCCCGTTCCTCCGGGATCTATTATGACACCCTTGGCACACGTGGTACGCCGTGGCACCCTCCTGGCACCCGTGACTTGTGGCACCGAAGGTCGGGGAATTGATACATTGACACGCCCGCCCGCCCGAGGCGCGAGTAACGTCATAACTTTCTCATTGTTGAGGGCGGAAGAGGAGGAAGAGGAGGAGGAGAAGAAGGAGAAGGTAGAGGAGGAGGAGAAGGAGAAGGATGAATAGGAGAAGAAGGAGAAGGAGAAGGTGAAGATGAAAGATTGTGAGAAAAAAGGAGGATCAATAGAAGTAAAGAGAGAGAAGGAGGAAGAGGAGGTGGAAGAGGAGGAGGAGGAGGAGGGGGAGGAGGAGGAGGAGGGGGAGGAGAAGGCGGTGGTAGAGGAGGAGGAGGAGGAAGAGGAGGAGGAAGTGAAGGAGAAGAATAAGAATGAGAATGAAAAGGCGAAGGAGAGGGAAAAAGACAAGAAGAGAAAAATAAGGTGAATTTGAAAGAGAAAGAGAAAAGAAGGAATAGAAGGAAAGAGAAAGAGAAACAGAAAGAGGAGGAATAGGAGAAAGAGCAGAAGGAGATGGAAGATGAGAAAAGAAAAAGAAGATAGATATGAAAGAGAATGTAAAAAAGGGGGATAAGGGATATGAGAGGAAGAAGAATGAGAGGGAAAAAGAAAGAAGAGAAGATGAAGAAGAAAATGATGATGAAAGAAAAGAAGAAAAACGACAATAAGAAGGAAGAGAGAGGAAGAACACGCGGAAGAAGAAAAAGGAAAAAATGAAAACGAAAGAGAAGAAGAAAAGGAGTAGGAGAAGGAAGAGGAGAAGTAGAAGAAGAAGGAGGAGAAGAAAGAAAGGAGAAGAAGTCCTGAAGAGGAAGCAGAAGTATGAGAAAGACTTGGTCCTCAAATGACCAAACATTCTGTGCCAAATAGTGTCACTTTTTGACAATGTACGTAAAGCTACTACATGAGCAAATGTGCTCGTGGATACCTGTTCACACATACACGAGAACACACGAACATACATACGCATACATACGCACAGAATGATAAACATACACACACGTATAGAACACAAATGAACCACCCATATGTAAACATATACACATTTACGCACATATAAACACACAGATATACACACACATTTGTGCATGCGGACACATGCAAACGCACACGCTTTTATATATATATATATATATATATATATATATATATATATATATATACACATACAAAAAACAATATATATATATATATACATATATATATATATATATATATATATATATACATATATATATATATATATACATAACATATGCAGACAAAGTGTACAAAATACACAAATTGTACACCCATATGTAAAGACAGATATCTTGATACTATTGACATATTAACTCACTAGATCTTAAACTAGTTGTAATAGATTACATTTTTCATTTCCGATACATATACACATCATTTGGATTCATCTAAACAGCCTATACTATTTGTATTTGGATGCCACACTAAGAACCAGCAAGACATCACTCTTGCCCGAAGTATGCTAGACACCGACACGAAAATCTTCTTCAAGAAAAACGATCACCGCTTTATCATGACCGATGAAGTCCTCATCAATCAGGAACAATCTTCCATAAATAAACATCTTATGCTTGCTACGTCTCTACCGAGCTGCAGACGTCTTCTCTACGGATCGATGTACCCCTTCCAGCCAATCAGAATTACCCAAGCAGTTCGCTACTTTTCGGAACGCAAGGACTTGTGAGGTTACCTCTCCTAGTGCGATTGCTCCAAGTGTTTATCTCCGTGTGTTCTTGATTCCTGTACTATTCCTTCCCGAAAGACGTCTTGGAGATCACAAACGTATAAATATAAGTTAGACTTCTGCTAAATGCCCTCAAAAGACTCGATGGCGCACTGTTTAGACTTCCCGGCTGCCACTACGGGGGTCCGCGTTCGAATCCCACACAGGGCTGAAATAATTTCAGTATTGCTGCGCTGCGAGACGCTACTTCAACTCTCGTGGGCGGGGAGTTGGGTGTGTGTGTGTGTGTAAGGTCACAGCATTACCCATAGATCGGTCATATATGAGCTCTGAGGTCTCTTCCGGAAGGGAAATAGATGTCGATCACGAGTCCAACACATACAGTACAAACTTCAGTACAAACTACACAACGCTTCCGTTGCTGTCGACTTCCTGTCTTCATATGAATAATACAAAATAGCGTTCCTTGAATATAAAGGTAGAAAGCTGACAATGATGCTATTATTGTAACAATTACTACTACTACTACTACTAGTAATAGCAACAACAATAATAGTAATAATAACAATGATACTAATAGTAACAATAACCATAATATTAATAACACATTATATTAATATTAATAATGTCAAT
>NC_134790.1:16554651-16559651 GCF_046742065.1 Oratosquilla oratoria
TAGTAGTAGTGGTAGTATTGTTATTACTATTATCATTAAGATTATCATTAATATTATTATCATTATTATTACTAGTATCATTATTATTATACTATTGTTATTATTAGTATTGTCATTATTACTATTGTTATTAATATTATCATTAATATTGTTATTATTATTATCATCATTATTATTACTAGTATTATTATTATTATTTTTATATTATCATTATTATATTACTATTGTTATTATTAGTATTGTCATTATTACTATTGTTTTCAATATTATCAATAATATTTTTTCTATTATTATTTATTTACTATTATTATTACTATTACCATTATCATTATTATTATTATCATACTATCCGTATTATTATCATTATTATTACTATTATCATTACTATCAATCCAGGGCTGAAATAATTTCAGTATCGCTGCACTGCGAGTCGTTACTCTAACTCTTGTGGGTGGGGAATTAGGGTGTGTGTGCGTGTAAGGTCACAGCATTACCCATAGGTCGGTCATATATTAGCTCTGAGCTCTCTTCCAGGAGGGGCATAGCTGTCGATCACGAGTCCAACACGTGATCCAAGACCGTCGTGAAACCGTGGTAAATCACACACATACACACACACACACACTATATATATATATATATATATATATATATATACATACATATATATATATATATATATATATATTTGTATACACATGCATATATGTAAAAACTTCTATATTTCAAAAGGAGAAAAAATAATAATAAATAAAAACGGCAGAAAATTTTTCCGGTGATAAGATATTTTAAGAACTCAAATATTTATTCGTTTCTTAATTTGTTTGTTTATCTATTTAATCGTTTATTTACTTTTTTGTCTATGCATACATATTTACCCAAATCTGTTTCTTTAACTTATATTTTATTTTATTTATTTATTTCTCTATGAAATTACTCGTTTCTCTATCACTTTATTTATTAATTTGTTTATTTATTCATTTTCTAAAAACTCCATTTCATAAGGAGTTGGATAAGTCTGAGAGAGAAGAGTAATCCAGAGCCTTCCTGGTGTAACAGTTACATTCCATACCTGAGCACTACTATGCCTATCACCATTACTATCACCAACACCACCACTATGCCTATCACCAACACCACCACTATGCCTATCACCATTACTATCACCAACACCACCACTATGCCTATCACCAACACCACCACTATGCCTATCACCATTACTATCACCAACACCACCACTATGCCTATCACCATTACTATCACCAACACCACCACTATGCCTATCACCATTACTATCACCAACACCACCACTATGCCTATCACCATTACTATCACCAACACCACCACTATGTCTATCACCATTACTATCACCAACACCACCACTATGTCTATCACCATTACTATCACCAACACTACCACTATGCCTATCACCATTACTATCACCAACACTACCACTATGCCTATCACCATTACTATCACCGACACCACCACTATGCCTATCACCATTACCATCACCACCACTACCGACACAATTACCATCAGTACTAATATCACCACTAATACCATTACTATCACCACTCTAACACCACACCACCCTATCACCATAAATGTCACCATCATCACCACTGACACCATTACTATCACCACTCCTATTACGGCTCATGAAATTCCAACACCATAGAACACTGTCACCATTACTGTCACTACCTCGACTGGTAACAATACACCAATAATCACCACATCCGCCCCAACCACTTTCACGTCATCAAACTACCCAGCAAGCAACCCACATCTGAAATTTGTTTGTGAGTGGGCAACACGGATCTCTCCCTACAGCCTGTCACAGCCACAGCTTCTGTGTCCTCCACAGCCTAAGCTGTCACACCATACACACACAGAGCAACGTAATCACAGCAGCTACTTCATCCGCCATAATAACTATGTTTAAAAGTTGTTAAATAACTTTAAGCAAATGTATGGGGTGGTCTATGTAGTTAAAACTTCTCAGTAAAAAAAATATAACAATAATAATCAATCTTACACTTGTTATAAACGATGAAACAACCATAACCCGTAAGTAGAACCACAAAACATAACTGTGAGAACTACCTGCAAACTACCCATTGTTCTTATTTTCGAATACAACAACTGCAACAGCCTTAGAACAACCCGGAGTAGGACCTAGTATAAAAGCTACTATATCATATAACTTAGGAATAAAACTGCCTCGCCAATGTATCTTTTACACAGAGACATGCAAGTGTTCATGATAGAGCTACTTGTACACCTGATTCGGTGAATGATAACTTATCCACCAAACTCAGATAAAGACAAAATTGGCCAAATATATCTGCTGGACACAGCAAATATATTTTTTTCTAAATCATATCACACCTCTCAATTACCAACAGCTGAGAGCGAACACCATCATTGTACACCAAAACACCACACAAGAAAAATATTTCATATTCTTTATCACTAGTAAGAAGATGAAAGTTCAACTCAACAGCACTGCATAAGGCTATACATAATGCTACATCAGTGAGTCTCCACCATATAGATTAACACTGCTTCTACACTACAATACACCATAGCACTTTCACCAATTTCATAACACCATAACACCGCATGACCACACCATCAACAACCAATGTCCTATCCATGAGTGAACCGTTTAACGGTCTTTTTTTCAAATTTGAATATTCAAAATCTAACGTAACCGCCCATAACAGGACTAAAGGTTCAGACTCCTTATCTCCTCTTTGCTCGGCAAAGCGAGACCTTTGTTGATAAGGAAAGTCAATTGGGAGTTTATTTCGCTCTTTGTTAAAATATCTCGCTAAGTAACGGTCTCTGGCAGAGCGAAGGCTTCAAGTATGACAAATCGAACGTATGACAACTCGAGATAAGGACGATTTCTCTCCTTCAGTGTCAGGATTTCGTAATTAAGGCCTTGACAATTTCTTCATGTTTTCAAACGTATTATGGACGTATGATAAACGTGTAGGTGAAGGGAGACATGCATATACACGCGTGTACATATTCACGTGCATATGTATATATACATTTACACACACGCACATATACACAAGGACACATGCGCGAGCACACACACATACACACACGAACATACGCACACATATATACACACACGAACACGCACACATACACACGCGGAAGCACACACACACATACACACGCGCAAGCAAACACACACACACACACACACAACATATAAACATACAAACACACGAACACACACACATACACACGTGCAAGCACACACACACATACATCCATACATACACACACACACACACACATAAACATACAAACACACGAACACACACACATACACACGCGCAAGAACACATACATATACACACACACACAAACACACGTTCAAACACACACACACACACACACACACGAGTGGCAAGCTTATCTTAATTTTTATTTGTTTTACTCTGTTAAACAAAGACGATATTAGAACCGTGTGCTTACAAAGGATCTTTTTTAATTTGCGAGGTTTACTCCTGCTGGACGAAATCGCATGGTGTCGAGTATGTACGTATGTATGTATGTATGTATGTATGTATGTATGTATGTATATATATATATATATATATATATATATATATATATATATATATATATATATATATATATATACATATATATATATATATATACACACATATATATACATATATATATACACATATATATATACATATATATATATATATATATATATATATATTTATATACACGTGTGTCTATGTGTGTGCGCTTGAGCGTGTGTACTGTATATGTGCGTGTCGAAGGTCATTACACGACCCGTGTGAACTTTTGGATACGATTGTGCCGGTTATTTTTCACTGGTTATTTACGTCAGCGTTACCTTGCCCCTGATTGTGTTATTTATTATTCTGTGCACCGGCGACACCTCACTAAGCCCTCGAGAACCCTAACGACCTACCTCCTGGAAGATAACGACCTCTCTTAATACCCATCACGATCGTCAATGTTAACTCTCTAATTGATGATAAGTTAACTACAATGCGTTAACTATCCAGGAAGAGGTGCCTTTAGGTCACATCTCTCGTGATCCAAAACCAGGGTCACGTGACTATGCCTCGCTGCACTGCTTTTCGACTCGAGCCTTGTGGCGGGTGTAAGGGATGGCCTTTCTTCATCCACAAGACGCTGAGATGGGGATGGGGTGTTAAGTGAGTTTTGATGCTAAGAAGCGTGTGTGTTTGTATGCTTTGACTTGGCTAACCCCCCCCCTTTTTATGGGGGGAAAACGCCTTCATTCAAAGGCACCATCTATCTCCTGCGTTTTTGTATAGCTCGGGCAAGTGGCTATCACTGGTAGCCACTCGCAAGAAATGATAATTATCATGAAAAAACTACATCGTTTACATAAATGGCTGTACTATTGAAGTCACATCAGTATAAGAGAAAATAGTGGGGAATAAATTAATAATCAATAAAATAGATAAATGAATACATGAATTAATATCTATATAATAAACAAATATATAAATGAATAATAATCAAGTGATAAATGAATAAATAACCAAATACATAAACAAAAATAGCAAATCAATCAATCAACACAAACAACTAAAATGAAATACGTTAGTAAATATACAAATAAACTAGTAGATATAAACCGACGACTAGTTACACAGTCAATGGCACTTACCCTCCCTTCTCCTGCCACCTCCCCCTCCCTACCACTACCGCCAGGCGCCTCCTCGACTTTCTCAAAACAAAACCGCAGAGCGGGGTGTGTTGTCTCTCCCTTCTTGGTGTACATTCAACCCATTCTGTATTCGCGTTTCTCAACCTTTCAAACTCTGTGGACACCTTACATTGAATTACATATTCAGGGGACCTCTTTATACGGGTTTTCATTGGATACAGTAATTCTTCTAAGAACTTACTGACACAAACATTATATCATACAAAACATCGCCACATTCTGAGAG
>NC_134790.1:16564651-16569651 GCF_046742065.1 Oratosquilla oratoria
TGGTCGACATGACGTCATAGTTTTATTTTGTGACGTCACTCATACTCCCCTCCCCCCCGTTGGTGATATAAAGATAAAAAAAAGATACATTGAAATGATGATGCAATTAATCATCATCATTAAATCATCACACAAACATATCTATTTATAACCACGAAAATACCAACACAAGAAGAAATAAAAAATAAAAAATACAATTTTCCTTATCATGTAAATAATTCTAATTATATTCTGGATGACTTTAGGCAAATTTATAATTCTACATTGGCAATGAGTGCAATTATAACTATTGCAAACACTGCTCTGAATATTAATTCTTGAGCAAGTTTTCATTAATAACATATATATATATATATATATATATATATATATATATATATAAATATATATATATAAATATATATATATCTATATATATATATATATATATATATATATATATAAGCCTTATATAGAAAATAGAAGATTCTATATTTGCCCACCAGAACTGTGGTCAATAGAACAAACACTGTGTCACAGCATAGCCACACGCACCCTTCTCCCAAGCCCTGAGACCCATCCCTGGTGAGCTCCCACGCAGACCTCCGATCCATCTCTGTAGTATCTAGGCATCCTTATCATCATCATTGGCATCATCACTATCATTATCATAATCACCAACACCATCATCATCATCATTGTCACCATCATTATCACCACCATCATCATTACCATCAACACCACCACCACCATCATAATTTCCATCACCATCATCACCATCATCATCATCATCATCATCATCATCATCACCACCACCACCACCATCACCATCTTCAACGTGACCACCACCATCATTATCATCGTCATCATCACAATCACCACCATCATCATTATCATCATAACTATCATCATGATCACCATCGTCATAACAGTCATCACCACCAACAGTATCATTATCATCATCATCCTTAGTTTCATAATAATGGTAATAATAATAGCATTGATATTAATCATCATCATCATCACCACCATCAGCATCATCGTCATCATCTTCATAATAATGGTAATAATAATAACATTAATACTAATCATCATCGACATCATCATCACCGCCATCCCCATCATCATCATCACCACCACCATCATCGTCATCATCATCACCATCATCGCATCATCATAATCATCACCACCACCATCATCATCATCGTCATCATCATTATCATCACCAACATCATCATCATCATCATTATCTTCACCATCATCATCATCACCAACATCATCATCATCATCATTATCTTCACCATCATCATCATCACTATCATCATTGTCATCATTATCATCACCATCATCGTATCATTATAATCATCACCACCATAATCATCATCACCATCATCACCATCATCGTCATCATCATCACCATCATCATCGTCATCATCGTCACCATCATCATCATCATCATCACTGACAGAGGCCTTCGCCACTTCACAATGGGTGTCTTCCGTCTGCTCCCCCACACCGCCTGCCGGAAACGCGAACGCCAGCAGACCTTAATCCCAAAGAAATAAAAGAAATAAATAAATAAAAAGATAAACACACAGAAAACAACGAGTTGGGACACCTGCTGACCTCCAACGTCACTTGACCTCTCTGGTGACCTCTGGCGACGAACACATTCAAGTATGCGAGAAAAATTGTTTCCACATGTTCAGACATTTTTTTTGTTTGTTTGTTTGTTTTTTATCACTTTTAAGATAATGTGAGGACGAACTGAATTTGTTTAAATTATTGTTTCCAGCTTTAATTGAATGCGTTAGTGAGTCACATGTCCATGATAATGCTGTTGGTAATGGTTTCGACAATGACGACGACGATGATGATGATAGTGGTGATGATGATGATGATGATGATGATGATGATGATGATGATGATGATGACGATGATGATGATGATGATGATGATGATAATGATGACATGATGATGACGACAACGATGATAACAGAGATGATGATGACGGCGATGATGATGATGGTGACAGCGATGATGATCACTATCATGACGACGACGACGATGATTATGATGATGATGATGATGATGATGGTAGAGACATCAACATGAGCAGCAAGCGATGCGTACATCATAATCAGAAAGAATCAACTTTAATCTAAAAATTCATTACATAAATAATAATAATAATATAAATAAAATCAAAATAACAAATGCGGCAGTTCACAAGCGTTTCTATCCGTGAGTGACAAGAAACTGTTAGACAACTTTATGGATGGGGATGACAGGTGGTAACAGACATGGAATTGCCTAGTGTAGGCCTCATGGTCTCTTGCAGTCTCCTCTCGCAAAAGAATACTGCGTAACTCTGGTCCGAAGAGAAAATCTTGTAGATAATGTTGTCACACACAAACAGATACACACACACAATAAAATTTTCCGCAGGAGACCTTTTGGTCCATAACAAGTCCAGACACAAACAAACAAACAAACCAACAAACCAACGAATAATCCTATGCACAAGTAAACAAAACAAACAAACAAACAAACAAAAGCAGTTAAGTAGGTAAACAGGGAGACATGTCCACTGGATGACATTGCATCAACGCTTTCACTTCCCAGCCCCGCTCCATCACTCCCACACACTCCCACTCCTCCTCACTCCCCAAGGGAGGAGGAGGAGGGGGAGGAGGATTGGGGGAGGAGGAGGGAGGTGTGCCACGTAGACGAATAAGATCGCCCGGCGGAGGGCGGCCAGGATCAAAGGAGGAAGAACATAAGAATAAAGGAGACTGCAAGAGACCATATGGCCTACACCAGGGAGTTCTATTCAGGTACCGGGAGTTCCTTCAACTCCTTCATCACGATGGTTTCCACTCCCTCGGGTGAATTAAATCGCTTGACGGCAACACCCAGAATAAAGACTGTGGAGTACCTGGCCGCGCTGAAAGGTCTTGTTGGCCAAATAAATAAATAAGTAAATATGTAAATAAATAAATAAATGAATAAAATAAATTATTAGATTAATCAATCAAATAAATAAACAAAGTATATAAAAACAAATAGATGAATAAGTAAATATGTCGATGGATAAATAAATAGATAAAAAAGATAAATTGTTAGATTGATTGATAAAATAAACAAAATAAATAAATAAATAAATAAGTAAATATGTAAAGAATAAATAAATTATTTATATTATTAGATTAATTAATCAAATAAAGAAACAAAATAAATAAAAATAAATAGATAGATAAATAAATATGTAATTAATCAAATAAATAAGATAAATTATCAGATTAATTAATCAGATAAAGAAACAAAATAAATAGATATAAATAGATAGATAAGCAAATATGTAAATAGATAAAGAAATAAATCAGATAAATTGCTGTTAGATTAATTAATCTAATGAAGAAAGAATTAAAATAAATGAAAAAGATAAATAAGTAGGTCAAATATATAAAACAATAGAATAAATATATAGTTAAACAGATAAATAGAATGAAAAATAGATGAATAAATAGACACATAGATTAATAATTCAATAATTCGGCCATCTCGGGGCCTCTGCCGACGGCTTCGGCCGCAGGTAAGCGGTTGTTAGCGTCACAAGAAACAACTGCTCACCTTGAGGGACGTAGTTGAGAATCATCTCCCTCTTCACCTCCACCTCGAGGTGCAACCCCGGGGGTCTGGCACTCGGTCTGACAACCGGCGACTGATCATCTACTACTACTACAAGTGGTACCCTTCTCGACCACTAATTTAGCGATCCGAGTTCGAGTCCCGCCCACAGCTAGAAGTTTCGCTCCCCGACAGTGTGTGTGTGTGTGTGTGTGTGTGTGTGTGTGTGTGTGTGTGTGTGTGTGTGTGTGTGTGTGTGTGTGTGTGTGTGTGTGTGTGTGTGTGTGTGTGTGTGTGTGTGATTCACCATAGTCTTGGATCACGTGTTAGACTCGTGATCGACAGCTACCACCGTTCCCGATGAGAATTCAGAGGTCATGTATGACCGATCTATGGGTAATGCTGTGTGTGTGCGTGTGTGTGTGTGTGTGTGCGTATATATTTGTGCGTGTGTGTAAGATCACAGCATTACCCATAGATCTGGCCATATACAAACTCTGAGCTCTCATCCGGGAAGGTGATAGCAGTCGATCACGAGTCCAACACATGATCCAAAACAGTGATGGTGAACCAGATGAAGCAAAGAGGTTTGTGGGAGTGCCTGAGGATCGTTGCCGGCCTCTGTGGGGCTGGGGGATCTTTTAAGTATTTTTGACCCAGATATGGACCAACAGGTCACTGTGTTCTCCCTTTGTTCACCAGAATAGAATGTATAATGTGTGACAAATTACGATAATGTCATTGGAGTCCCCATCAGCTAAATAGAAGTGTCTGGTCTTGGGGATTAAAGGTGATCACGGCCATGGAACTGCTTAGTCTAGGCTTTATGGTCTCTTGCAGCCTCCTTCGTTCTTAAGTTCCTATGATAAACTTAGTTAAGTGAATTGCAGAAAAATATGAATAATGAAATAAATGAAGAAATACATTATATAAATGAATAAATAATAAATATATAGATAAATAAGTAAATAAATGAATAAATAAATAAATAATGAATAATAAGTCGATACATAGATTGATACATTAGTAAATAAAAGCAAGTAAAACAAATAAAACAAATAAACAAATAAATAAATCTATAAAAATAAACAATCAATAAACAACCCGATACAAAAAAATAAATAAATAAACTAATGAACATAAAATCAAATGATAAATAAAACAACTCAATACAAATACAGGCAAATAACAGATAAACAAGTAGAAAAATAGATAAATAAATTGAAAAATAATTTATAGATAAATATACAAATAAACAAACAACAAAGAAATCAAGTGAGTTCGAACCTCGAACCTAGTTTTCGAGTCTACACGTCGAACTTGTCCGTGTCCTTAACAGTTCTACGGACGTACGGAAGTACGGCGCGCGTCCGTGGGAGGCGCCGGAGCCG
>NC_134790.1:16584651-16587151 GCF_046742065.1 Oratosquilla oratoria
AACAATAATAATAATAATAATAATAACGATGGTAATAACAACAATAATATCAACAATGATAATAATAATAACAATAATGATGATAATAATAAGAATAAGAATATTGATAATAATAATGAATAATAATAATAATAATAATAATAATGACAATAATAATGAAAATAAAATTAATAATAACAATGATAATAAAAGCAAAATAAGATAAAGTGCATCACTGTTTCTGAAAGGATTCAGCTTTGAGCACGGGAATGATATTAATAATAAGAATAAGAATATTGATAATAATAATGAATAATAATAATAATAATAATGACAATGATAATGAAAATAAAATCAATAATAACAATAATAATAAAAGTATAATAAGATAGATAAAGTGCATCACTGTTTCTGAAAGGATTCAGCTTTGAGCACGGGAATGATATTAATAATAAGAATAAGAATATTGATAATAATAATGAATAATAATAATAATAATAATGACAATGATAATGAAAATAAAATTAATAATAACAATAATGATAAAAGTACAATAAGATAGATAAAGTGCATCACTGTTTCTGAAAGGATTCAGCTTTGAGCACGGGAAGTTCCTTCAACTGAATAAAATCGGCTGGCGGCAGCCTATACTAAGACGATGTCCCTGGAGACTTCAACGATGGATATCTATTCCATCGAGATTCTTTCCCATCCTTTGGTAAAAAAAAAAAAAAAAAAAAAAAAAAATCTTCCCCACCCCCAGCTCTCCTGGGGGAATCTGGGGGAAGGACTTGAAACTCTTCCCCCAGATTCCCCCAGAGGCGCTCCTGGGAAGATGGGTGGCGGCTTTCAGGGCCGAGATAGGGTCATTAATTCTTCGCTTCGTCTAGCTTCGCTTCGTCTAGCTTCGCCTAGGTTAGGTTAGGTTGGTTTGGGATGTGTACGGTGAAGTTAAGTTAGATGATTAGGTTAGGTGAGGTGAATTGAGGTGAGGATATGTTAGGTGAGGTAAGGTCATGTTAGGTAAGGTTAGATCAAATTAGGTTAAGTTAGATAAGGTTAGTTTAAGTTGAGTGAAGTTGACTTGGGTTAATTCTGGTTATGTTAGGTTAGGTTATCAAGTCAGGTTAAGTTAACTTTGTTCAGATTAGATTTCATAGTTGAAGATGATTCCAGTGATCAACACAAGAACACACAACAGAAAACGAGAACCGGGACCTTTGTGATAGAAAACTAAACACAAAAAAGAAAACGGTATGGTGGAGTGCGCGCTACGGAGACGAATAAAATCGCCTAGCGACGGACAAGATAAAAGTTAAAGTACGACCCAGTTAGGAAGAGGTTTCAGAAGAAGTTAACTTTTTTTGTAGCGTCTTGTGATTTGTTTGTTTATCTTGAACGAAAACAGTCGAATTTATTCAGCCATGGATATCTCCCCCTCCACCTTCCTCTCCCCCCTCTTTCCCCTTCCCCCTTCCTCCACCACTCTCCCCTCCTCCTCCCTCTCCCCCTGCCCCTTCCTCTTCCCCTCCCCCCTCCCTCCACTACTCTCCTCTTCCCCTTCGCCTTCCCCCTCCCCTCCCTCCACCATTCTCCCCTCGCCCTTCCTCTCCCCCTCCCTCACCTCTTAGCCCCTCCCCCTCCCTCCACCACACTCCCCTCCCCTTCCCCCACCACTCTCCCTTCTCCTCCACTCTCCCCCTCCCCAAGTCCCTACCCTCTCCACTCAACCCCTCCCCTCCCCTTCTCCCCCACCTTTCTCTTCCTCCCCACCACTCTCCCCTTCCTCAACTTCCCTCTCCCCAACCCCTTCTCCACATCACTCTCCCCCCTCTCCCCCGCAGCAGTCAGTGTTGGCACCTTGGCTGAACAGAATTGTCTGGCGTTAACCACATTAAAACAAAAAAAATACGAATCGACTTGTGCCAATGCTTTAAATTTAGACTTCGTCAGTACCCCTACGGACCGGGGTCCCGCAGCACTCCTGGTCACTTTTCAACTTCCCCTCTTTCCGTTTTCTTTCTGAAATCTAGACCTTTGCCAGGTCCATCTTCTCCGCAGGGATAGATTAGGTTAACCTTCTTTATTCAGTGGATGGTGGATCAGGATTGAACAGTCTTTAGAAGAGCTGGGCGCGTTCCTTGGTGCGTTCCTCGGTGTCCTGACTGGATTACTTTGCTCAGGACACCCAGGAACACACTTAGGAACGCACCGAGGAATGCGCCCAGCTCTGGTCATTAGGGCAATGATTCTGAACCTAAGAGCTAAGGCAGGTTGTTAGAAAGATATGAGGAATACAAGATAATTATGATTGGCGGCTTAGTCATAAAAGGGTTCTCTTCATCGATATTTTATCATTATTATCTTTTTTTTATCAAATTTTATTTATTTGTTTATCTATATATTTGTTTATTTGCTTATCTATTTATTTCATTCTATTTATCTATTTATTTATTCATTTATTTTGTGGGGTGGTATTTTGGGGGAGAAATGAAAGGGGGAAAACGCGAATGTTGGTAAT
>NC_134790.1:16602151-16609651 GCF_046742065.1 Oratosquilla oratoria
CCATATTGTGTATTATTTGTCTGAATCAAAACGATTTTGTTTAGGTCATAGAAGCTTTCCGTCTGTTAAAAGCGTAAACTTATCATCGCTTAACCTCCTCTGCGATTGGATTCAATGTGAAGAGTATCTTCCCGCTTGGCCTAGATAGTTGGAGGCTTCCTTTTCATGAATGATATCGCCTGGCGAAAGAGTCGTTCTACCACAGTGACGCTATTATTATTATTATTATTATTATTATTATTATTATTATTATCATCATTATCATTATTATTATTATCATCATCATCATCATCTTCATTATCATTATTATTATTATTTGGAAGCTCGCTGGGTGAGCGGGTTCGGGCGTCGTTACTTGCAGCGAAGGTCGATGGGATGGCGGTTCGAATCCTGCCACCGGCGAAGTTGAACCAAGGGCATGGTTCATTAGATTCCACGGTACAAAGTCCTCTGTAAGGGGCACCGTCCTAGCCTTCCGATGGGAGGAGTTTGTGACGTTAAATCATATTATTATTATTATTAATGGTTTTTTTTTTTTTTTTAACTCTTGGTGGGTGCACCCTTGTCCTTACCGGAATAGAATCGCCTATCGGGTAGACAGAACAAAGTATACAATTCCCTCCCCTCGGCGAAAGGGAATTAAGAGTAATCCAGTTCAGTTAACTCGAAACATTAACCCTGTAAGGGCAAATTTCCCTAGAAAAAAATAATGTTGATTATGATAATAATAATGGTAATGATATTAATAATGATATAATAATGATGATAATGATGATAATAATAATAATGATAACAATAATAATGATACTGATAATAACAATAATAACTATAATAATACTAATACTAATGATAATATAATAATAATAATAATGATAAAAGTCATAATAATAATAATAATAACAATAATGATAGTAATAGTAATGATAATAATAATAGCAATAATACCAATGATAATAATAATAAAAATAATAATAATAATAATGATAATGATAAAAGTAATAATGATAACAATAGTAGCTATTATTATAGTAATAATAACAATGGTAACACTAAGAATAATAATGACAACAATAATATTATAAACAATAATAATATAATAGTAATAATAATAATAATAATAATGATAGTAATAATAATAACAATAATAGTAATAATAATAGTAATAATATTGATAATAATAATAATAATAATAATAATAATAATAATAATAATAATAATAATAATAATAATAATAATAATTATAATAATAAAAGAAGAAGATAAAAGACACAAATTACATTAAAAAAATGCAAGGTGAACCAAGTGGATGGTCCTTTTAAAAGCCCCCCTCCACCTCTCCCCTCTCCCCCTCCCCTCTTTCTAATCTAATCAGCCACCCCCCTCCCCCTCCTTTCCCCGCCCCCCTCCGCCATGTCCAAACAGACGGCGCGCCACGCCACGCTCCCGCGTCCATTTTGAGCGTCGTCAACAAAAGGTAATTACCGAGGCAGAAGGAAAGGGAGACCACGGGAACTGCTGCTGTGGTTACAGGGGTAATTTTAACCCCTTAAACGACATGGGGGTGGGGGGTTGGAGGGGGCAGAAGGGTGAGGGGAGAGGGGGGTATAAGAGGGGGGAGAAGAGGAGAGCTTACCCCCCCCAGCTCCTACCAGCAGAATAATGTCGTCTCCCAATAGCAGACATGAGTGAACAGATAAATACATATATAGATAAATAGATAAATATAAGTACAAATGAAAATAAACTCAAAAAAACATAAGTGTAAATACATATATGTACATATATTCATGTATGCACCGTGCAATAAGTACAAATACATGTGTATGTATATTTATGTATGTATGTACAATATAGATCAATACATATATGTATATATGTATGCATGTTTATACAATAAGCATGTATGTTTGGTTGCATCAGTTAATCGGCAGATAATTGGTAATCGGCACATCAACCATTATTTGCCGATTAATCGATTCTGATAATCGGGGATTCTTGTTCATATCATTAGTAGTCACGTACGCTGGAAAAAAAGATTAATAGACAATACAAAAATAAATAAATAAATATATATATAGGTAAATAAATGAACAAATGATTCAATGAAATAAAATACAAATCATAAATGACAGAAAATTTGAAGAAAAAAGTTTTGGATTCTTGTAGAAATATATAAGACAAGCCGCGGGGTTCACCCTCCCCGGCTTCGCCGGGGGCTTGGCTGCGCAAACAGCGGCCTTCGGCCGCAGCGCTCCGCGCTCTAATCCCACGATAGGGATCCCGTGCTGGGGATCCCGTGATGGGGTTCCGACCCGAGGCCGAACCCAAGGGAAATTTTTTTCCTGGTCAGTTCAAGGGAACATGGTGACCACTGAGGATTTGCGACCAATGAGGACTTGCGACCTTTGAGGATTTGCGACCTTTGAGGACTTGTTACCTTGGAGGACTTATTACCTTGGAGGACTTGTTACCTTGGAGGACTTATTACCTTGGAGGACTTATTACCTTGGAGGACTTATTACCTTGGAGGATTTATTACCTTGGAGGATTTACAACCTCGTAGGACTTGCAACTTCAGAGGACTTGCACCCTCGTAGGACTTACGACCTCGGAGGACTTGCAGCCTCGAAGGGCTTACAACTTCGGAGGACTTGCACCCTCGGAGGACTTGCACCCTCGGAGGACTGGCACCCTCGGAGGACTTGCATCCTCGCAGGATTTGCACCCTGGGAGGACTTGCACCCTCGGAGAACTTGCACCCTCGGAGAACTTACGACCTCGGAGGACTTACAGACCCCCCTCTCCAAGACATGTAACATTTTTAAAATGTGTCACCTTTGAAATGGTTTAATTTCTATTAGTAGTAGATACATAAATTATTTCCTGGGAGGCACACTCTAAAGTTCATAACTTTGTTAGAGACACAGAAACCTGCATCTGTGCATTCACTCACCGAGCTCTTCTTTGTAATTGGTAAAAAATAAAATGCGATTTCTTCAAAACATAGACGTCTTATAAGTGCATAATGTCAAAACACGCATCAGCTGCACACAAAACCACTGTATTCAAAGAACAAACAGTAAAAGATGCATTTCACACAAAAGCAAAAACAAAACTGAATTTTGCTTTTACCTTTCAGAGACAAGCTCAAAAAAGTGTGTGTGTGTGTGTGTGTGTGTGTGTGTGTGTGTGTGTGTGTGTGTGTGTGTGTGTGTGTGTGTGTGTGTGTGTGTGTGTATGTGTGTATGCGTGTGTAATTCACAATGGTCTTGGATCACGTGTTGGACTCGTGATCGACAACTACTCTCCTCCCGGAAGAGAGCCCAGAGCTCATGTATAACCGATCTATGGGTAAATATGACCACACACACACACACACACACACACACACACACACACACACACACACACACACACACACACACACACACACACACACACACACACACATACACACACAAAACTCCCCGCCCACGAGAGTTGGAGTAACGGTTCGTAGATAAGCGATACTGAAATTATTTCAGCCCTGAGCGGGATTCGAACCCGGACCGCCGTAGTGGCGGCCGGGAACCTTACCACTGCGCCATCGAGTCGTGTGTGTGTGTGTGTGTGTGTGTGTGTGTGTGTGTGTGTGTGTGTGTGTGTGTGTGTGTGTGTGTGTGTGTGTGTGTGTGTGTGTGTGTGTGTGTGTGTGTGTGTGTGTGTGTGTGCACGTATGTGCGTGTGCACGTATGTGCGTGTGCATGTATGTGCGTATGTGTGTGTGTGTGTTTGTGTGTGTGTGTGCTTGTGTGTGTGTATGTGTGTTTGTGTGTGTGCGTATGTATGTGTGTGCGTATGTGTGTGTGTGTGTTTGTGTGTGTGTATGTGTGTGTGTGTGTGTGTGTGTGTGTGTGTGTGTGTGTGTGTGTGTGTGTGTGTGTGTGTGTGTGTGTGTGTGTATGTGTGTGTGCATGTGTGTGTGTGCGCGTGTGTGTCTGTGTGTGCGTGCGTGCGTGTGCGTGTGTGAATGTGTGTGTGTGTGTGTGTGTGTGTGTGTGTGTGTGTGTGTGTGTGTGTGTGTGTGTGTGTGTGTGTGTGTGTGTGTGTGTGTGTGTGTGTGTGTGTGTGTGTGTGTGTGTGTGTGTGTGTGTGTGTGTGTTTATGTGTGTGTGTGTAAGGTCACAGAATTACTCATTGGTCGGTCATATATGAGCTCTGAACTCTCTTCCGTGATGGAAATAGCTGTCGATCACGAGTCCAACGCGTGATCCAAGACCATGGTGAATGCACATACACACACACACATACACACACACATACACAAACATACACACACATATACAAACATACACACACACACACGCACACGGCCTGATAGTGTGATGGTACCGCGCTCGACCGCTAATTCAGTGATCTGAGTTCGAGTTTCGACAATGGCTGAAAAGTTTACCAGCGCTCCACTGGGAACTAGTACTCTAACTCTAGTGGGCAAGTATGATTGTGTGTGTGTGTGTGTGTGTGTGTGTGTGTGTGTGTGTGTGTGTGTGTGTGTGTGTGTGTGTGTGTGTGTGGTGTGTGTGTGTGTGTGTGTGTGAGAGAGAGAGAGAGAGAGAGAGAGAGAGAGAGAGAGAGAGAGAGAGAGAGAGAGAGAGAGAGAGAGAGAGAGAGAGAGAGAGAGAGAGAGAGAGAGAGGGAAACAGCGAGAGAGAGAGAAATATTATGTGTGTGCAATTTTATATGTGTGTGTGTGTGTGTGTGTGTGTGTGTGTGTGTGTGTGTGTGTGAGAGAGAGAGAGAGAGAGAGAGAGAGAGAGAGAGAGAGAGAGAGAGAGAGAGAGAGAGAGAGGGAAAGAGCGAAAGAGAGCGAGAGAAATACTGTGTGTGTGTGTGTATGTTTGTGTATGTATGTATGTGTATGTGTGTGTGTATGTTTGTGTATGTATGTGTGTGTGTGTGTGTGTGTGTGTGTGTGTGTGTGTGTGTGTGTGTGTGTGTGTGTGTGTGTGTGTGTGTGTGTGTGTGTGTGTGTGTATTTGTATGTGTATGCGTGCGAGAAATATTGTGTGTGTGCGTGTGTGTGTGTGTATAGGTGTGTGTGCGTGCATGGGTGTGTGTGTATGCGTGTGTCTGTCAGTGTGAAATACAGAAAAAGAGATTGTGTATGTGTATGTGTGTGTGCTCGCGCGCGGGCGCGAGCGCAAGTTTGTATGCACACACACACATACACACAGTCACCCTCACAGAAGTGTATTAACGTAATAGATCCCGAAGACACTTCAAGAGATAGCGAATGTGTACAGTACCTCGACTGCAGCAATATAAATCACCCCTTATAGCCCCGCTCCTCCGTGAGGCCAAATCACCAGTCAGACAGCAGCCCCTGAAGGGCCCAGCTGAGGACCACACACCCTCCAACAAGGAGGCGTTAACGAGCCCATATACCTTCCAGCAAGGAGGGATTAACGAGGACGCCGGGAAGGTAAGAAAACACTGAGCGGGGGTGGCCCGGGTCGTAGGGAGGCGAGACGTGGACGGGACTCGGAGAGCGCGCGAAGGCGTCTACGCGGAACGGTCCCTAAGAAGATGATGACGCATGGCTCTCGGGAGAGTCTTGGAGACTTCGTAAGACACAGTCTTGGTATGCGAAGTGTCTTCACGAGAAGAAAGGTGGTGTCTTCTGTGATGTTACGCCGTCTTGTACGGAACTGAAATCAGAGAACTTTTTTTTTAAGACGAGGTGACGTCAGGTCGATTCGGAAGACATCTGATTCTGTCGATTTAGGGTCGTATTTCTAAACCGTTCGTCAACTTTGGTGAGCGCATTCTGCCACTGAAAAGTGAACTGTTAACTCGATAATTAAATTTACGTGTTTACCTGGTTTAGTGATTTAACTATAAAACAGTATATACTGTTAAGTTAACATAGTCAATGGCGTTAATATGAAATTCCACTTTCTGACAAGACAGTTTTATCTACAAATAAAGCTTTGTTTCAGTTTTGTTCCTCATACAATGCCATGGCACACCAACAATTCTATCACTGGATAACTAAGCTTAAGCTTTACATACGGGTATATGCATGCATACATGCAGACATACACGTACATGCATGTAAAATATAGAAAGGATATAGTCCCATACATACATAGAAGCATGTGTACACATGATACATAGAAATTAAATTGTTGAGAGGACAAAGAAAAATGTCGAGCAATACTTAATCTGATGTCAATCTTCAATTAGTCATTGTATGATATAAAATCTAAACTACGACATACTTCAATTTAGCCAAGAAAAAGCAATGAGAACGACTTAATTCTACAAACAGCGAACTCATGGCTACAGCATAAACAAACACACACACACAAACACACATGTGAGACCATACCAACTGAAACCCCAAACTATATTTGGAGAGACATGACAAAAAAACCTGAAGTAACAGTGAGCACTTACGTCAAGGCAATGTGACACCAACTTAAGACGTTAAAGACAACGTGACGTACCCCAGTGCTCGAGTGACGGGGAGAGGGGTACTCGAAATGGCCCAGAAAGCCACGTAAGTACCGCCTGGGACAACCTAATTCAAGTACAAAGTATATTCCAAGATAGAGACCCCAATGCTATTTTTTTTTAAGGCAGAAGCGTTGGTGACTTGTTGGTGGCAAGGTACAGAGTCACATGTGTCTTGATCCCTTTCGTGGCACTTTCCCTTTCATTCTGTCCAGCTACAAGTTATTCTATTCCCCTTCACACCGCTCCCTCGGGAGGGAATGAGTTACGCCACTGGTTCTTAACCTTTTTCACTCCAATCCCTCCTTCATGAATTCTCAACATTCGTCTCCCAAATTCCACCCCAAAAAAAGGTATATAAAAAAGAAAAATATAGATAACAATAATAATGATAACAATAATAATGAAATAATGATAATAATAATAATAACAATGATGATGATAATAATAATTTCAAAATGTTGAAGAAAAACCTATTGCTATATTACAAAGTTGACAATCATAATTATCTTATACTTGATAAAGAAAATTCTATATATTCAGATTCCTCACATTATATGCTCGAAGAACTGTATAATCTGTAAAAGCAGGCTATGGCCCCTAAACTCTTGTTATGACTCTTTTGGAGGCCCCCATGGCCCCCTAGGTTAACCTCAGTGGTGTGAGTTTAGGACAGGTACTGGGGGAGTAGTTAATACCACCTTTGTCATGTACATTTTGTACAACCGTGTACTTAAAACACCGGTATACCACACCGTCTTTGTCCTTCACCATATCAATCGTAAGTTGTCATTTCCAAACACAAAAAGAGGTGAGTGGTAGAGCGGTGAGGGTAAGCACAGAGAATTGTCGAGGTTTTATTACTGAAGCTGCGTCCTCACCAGCACTTCTTCAGAGTACATGACGTATCCTGAAGATGTCTTGGTGAGGACGAAACGTCACAAATAAAACTCCAACTGTTCTCTGCGTTTACCTGATCACCCTTCCACTCATCTGTCTTACATA
>NC_134790.1:16614651-16619651 GCF_046742065.1 Oratosquilla oratoria
AGGAGGAGGAGGCTAGATGACTAGAAGGGGGAGGTAGAGGAAGGGGAGGGGGAGAAGGGAAAGGAGGGGGAAATGGGGAGGGGGAGGAGGAGGAAATGGGCAAGAGATGGAGTAAGAGGGGTTATAGGATAAGGAGAGATAAAGAGAGAGAGAGAGAGAGAGAGAGAGAGAGAGAGAGAGAGAGAGAGAGAGAGAGAGAGAGAGAGAGAGAGAGAGAGAGAGAGAGAGAGAGAGAGAGGAGCTATACAATGATGCTGGAAAAGTAATACTTTAAATCTTTTGAATGGCAAACACGTCGGATGGAGATACAAGATGTAAAACATATCGTCTTTGCAAGTCAAGGATCTAAAGTAGGAGAACCTAAGAGACTTTTATTTGGAGACCGGAGGTGGGGGGGAGGAGACTGTTGGTGGAGACCTTAAAGAGATCTTGGAGTTCGAGGTTCTGGGACAGGAGACCGGAGAGAGTAAGAGGAGACTCTTGAATATAAGACTCTTTCGAAGGAGAATTTGGAAAACTAAGTCTTCGAAAAACGGAGCCGGAGGGTGGGAGGGGGTGAGGGAAGAGGTGGGGGAGAGGAGGGAAAGGGGAGGGAGAGGGGGAGAGGGAAGGGGGAGGGAGAGGAGGGAGGAGGGGGGATGGCTGTACGTGAGACTCTGGAAGCCGAGACTGGAAATGAAGAAAAAAGCTCGAGGACGAGATTTCCAGGGATAAAGGTCAGGAGAGGTAAATGGTTCTAACGTTAGGGTACTGGAAGGTAGACTCTGGAAGCCGAGACTGGAAATGAAGAAAAAGACTCGAGGACGAGATTTCCAGGGATGAAGGTCAGGAGAGGTAAATGGTTCTAACGTCAGAATACTGGAAGGTAGACTCTGGAATCTGGATCCTGGAAGAGTAAGACCCTAAGGAAGGAAACTATAACCCCTTCGGTACCAAAAGGATTGTCAAGATGAATAGAATCACCTGGCGGTAAACCGAATTAATGGGAAAGTGCCACCCAGTACGGAAGGAGTTAATTCATATCTATTTAATACTGTATACCTGGCGACAACCAGAATAAAAACAATAAAGTGTCTCTGGCGAGGAACCGATTCGAAGTTGATGTACTGGAAAAGGAGACTAGACGAAGCTCTGGAGACCGGGAAGGAGACCAGGAGATATATGAATTTGGAGAAGAATAATTTGGAAAAGAATCTTGGGCCCCTGAAGTAGCGATCGGGACAGGAGACCTCGGAGACGAAGACCAGGAAGGAGACCCGAGTGGAGGAGTCTTCAGAGGAAGACTCTGAAGAAGGGTGAGGCTTAGGTGGTGGAGAACTGGAGGAGGAGAGGTCTCCGGAGGGAGGAACGAGAAGTTGAGGAGACATAAGAGAAAGTAGGAGAAACCATGGGACATTCCGGATGTTGGCATCTGGAAGGCGCCGGACAGACGTCTCACGCCAAATGGAAACATCACAAACAGTGGTCAGACATCAAGAGTGACTCACACCATTAAGGCTACACCTAGTTCAGGAAACGGAGATGGTGAAGATCGTTGGTGGGTCATGGTGGGGGACGGGGAAGGGGGGAACGGGGACGGGAACGGGGAAGGGGACGGGAAAGGGGAAGGGGACGAGGGGAAGAAAATGGACAGCGGAATGAAGAAGCAGGTGGCTCTCAAGATGATTGCGCAGCTGAAGGAGTGAGAGTGTCCGGTGGAGATAAGGTAATAGTGTTGGTGAAAATGGTGGAGGAGCCGATGGAGTTGGAGGTATGAGGGTGAAGGTGTATCAAAGAAGAACAAAGAGGAGGAGGAGGAAGAGGAAGAAGAGGGGGGTGGAGAGGTAAAACGACTGAAGTGTAGCACAAATGAGGGTTGTGCACATTCGGAGAAACAAATCTGTTCGAATTTTTGGTCGAGGTGAGATGAAAATTGCTGATTCAAATTGAATTTTTGACGTTCGCTGATAATTTTGAATGAAGCTGAACAAAGGAATTTCTTTTCCGGACCAAAAGCTTAAGATAAATATAAAAAATATTGACATCATTATCTTTTATGATAAATTCATATATATATATATATAACATATATATATATATATATATATACATATATATATATATATATATGTGTGTGTGTGTGTGTGTGTGTGTGTGTGTGTGTGTGTGTGTGTGTGTGTGTGTGTGTGTGTGTGTGTGTGTGTGTGTGTGTGTGCGTGTGTGAGTGTGCGTGTGTTCAATCAAATCTTTCCATCACGACTATCCAATCCATGACGATGAGGAGGCAACAGCTGCTGTGATTGGTTACCATTATTTCCCTAACCAATAACGAAGGTTCCTGGGCTCTACGTCATCGGGGAAGGGGGCGGAGTCCTGAAGACTGAGTAGTTTGATTCTAGTGGAGACGTCTCTGATTGGTCAGGATTGAAAGAGAGAGAGAGAGAGAGAGAGAGAGAGAGAGAGAGAGAGAGAGAGAGAGAGAGAGAGAGAGAGAGAGAGAGAGAGAGAGAGAGAGAGAGAGAGAGAGAACCTTCGGTGATCTCCTAAACATCTTGGGAGATCAAATTTAGTCTTTGGAGATCAACTAAAGACATCTTTGGAGACCAAGCCTGCAGTCTTTCGAGGTCGATTATAACATCTGGAGATCACAACGAACTTCGGAGATCGAAAACAGTTTTTGGAGATCGAAAACAGTTTTTGGAAACCAAGACCACAGATTTTGGAGATCAATGTCAGTGTCTGGAGATCGAGTACCCAGCTTCTGGAGACTGACTAAACAAAAAATTCTGGAGACAGAACACAGTGTTTGGAGATCGGCTGTAATCTGGAGATCGGGTAAGCCCTCCTTGGAGATCTTCTCCAAAGCTTGAGGACGTGGAGATCGTTTAGGATTCCTCCTCTGTAATCGAGGATCTCCTTCTCCCTCTCCATCAGCTGATATAAATCGTCTGGCGACATTTTGAATAAAATAGAAAAAATTTGAAATCATGAGAAATGAAAAGAGATGAAAATGTAGTGAGAGACAAATGAAAAGGAGAGAAGAGAGAAAAAGAGACGGCAGAAAAAGGAGAGAGAGAGGGAGAGAGAGAGAGAGAGAGAGAGAGAGAGAGAGAGAGAGAGAGAGAGAGAGAGAGAGAGAGAGAGAGAGAGAGAGAGAGAGAGAGAGAGAGAGAGAGAGACAGGCACACAAACATACAGAACCGGCAGATAGAGAGAAAACAAGAAAGAGAAAGAGAGAAGTAGAGAGGTAAAGAAAAAGACAAAGAGAAGAGAAGAAGAAGAACTGGATGGGGAGAGAGTGATGAAGAGTAAGAAAGAAGCACAAACATGAAACAAAATATTACAAATATGAAGATTCCATAGATAGAATTAAAGAAAGATAGGCGAAAGAGGAAGAGAGAAGAGAAAAGAGGAGAGAGAAAAAGAGAGGAGGCAGAGAAGCCGTAAAGAGAAAGAGAGGGAAAGAGAAAAAATGTATGAAAGAATTGGAAGATAATTACTGTAAAAGAGAGTATAGAGTAAGAGGTGTTGGAGAAGGAAAAGGAAGAAAAAGAGAAGGGCAGAAAGAGGAGAAGGAGGAAGAAGAAGTGGAGGAGGAAGAGGAGGAGGTGGATGTGGCGAAAGAAGAAGAGAAGAAGAAGTAGGAGAAAGATAAACATGTGGAAGAAGAGAAAGAGGAGAAGGAGGAAGAAGAAGTGGAGGAGGAAGAGGAGGAGGTGGAAGTGGCGAAAGAAGAAGAGAAGAAGAGGTAGGAGGAGAAAGATAAACATGTGGAAGAAGAGAAAGAGGAGAAGTAAGACATTGGACAAGAAGAGGAGAAAGAGGAAGAAGAAAAAGAAGAAAACACGGATATACGAGAAGCAGTAGGAGGAGGAGAAAGAGGAGGAGGAGGAAGATGAGGAGATATTGGAAGAGAAGGAGGGAGTGGAAGAGGGGGGAGAGGGGGAGAGTCGGGGGGGAGAGGGGGAGAGTCGGGGGGGAGTAGGGGGAGAGGGGGAGAGTGGTACAGGAAGAGAAGGAGGGAGTGGGAGAGGGGGTAGAGAGGAGGAGAGTGTGGTAGAGAGGGGGAGAGTGATATTGGAAGAGAAGCAGGGAGTGGGAGAGGGGGGAGAGAGGGGAGAGTGGGGTAGAGAGGGGGGAGAGAGGGGAGAGTGGGGTAGAGAGGGGGAGAGTGGTATTGGAAGAGAAGGAGGGAGTGAGAGAGGGGGAGAGAGGGGGTAGAGAGGGAGAGAGGGGGAGAGTGGTATTGGAAGAGAAGGAGGGAATGGGAGAGGGGGGAGAGGGGGAGGAGAGTGGGGGTAGAGAGGGGGTAAAGAGGGGGAGAGGGGGAGAGTGGTATTGGAAAAGAAGAAGGGAGTGGGAGAGGGAGTAGAGAGGGGGAGAGAGGGGGAGAGTGGGGGTAGAGAGGGAGATAGGGGGAGAGTGGTATTGGAAGAGAAGGAGGGAGTGGGAGAGGGGGAAGCGGGGGGAATAGGGGGGAGTGGGAGAGGGGGAAGAGTGGGAGGAGAGTGGGGGTAGAGAGGGGGTAAAGAGGGGGAGAGGGGGAGAGTGGTATTGGAAAAGAAGGAGGGAGTGGGAGAGTGGGTAGAGAGGGGGGAGAGTGGGGGAGGGTGGGGGAGGGTGGAGTGGCCCTTAAAAGCTCTCGCCCTGACTTAGCCTTCCCTATGCCATAAACGTCTCGGGTGTTCTGGGCTGTGTTACCCCCAGAGTATATAAAGACCGACCAGCACACACACACACACGTACACGTACACGCACACACACACACACACACACACACGCAGGCACACACACGCAGGCACACACACGCAGGCACGCGCACACATACACACACACGTGACTTGCCCTCACTTTGGACAGCCGTAAAAATAATTGAATGATAATGATACTACATATAATAAAATGGAATACAGCAAAATATAATAAAACAAGGTAAAATGAAATAGAATTAAATTAAATTAGGTTTAATACAATAATGAAATATAACAGTAGAATAGAGTAATATAGAAACCAAAATAATA